>NC_037679.1:98036168-98083961 GCF_003255815.1 Theropithecus gelada | reverse complement strand
GCCCCCCACCCCCCCCCCCCCTGGGGGAAGAAAGGCACCCACGTCAAAAAAAAAAAAAAAAAAAAAAAAAAAAGACAGGGTCTCAGATGACGCAGTGGCTCAGGCCTGTAATCTCAGCACTTTGGGAGGCCAAGGCGGGCAGATCACGAGGTCAAGAGATCGAGACCATTCTGGCCAACATGCTAAAACCCCGTCTCTACTAAAAATACAAAAATTAGAGGCTGAGGCAGGAGAATTACTTGAACCCAGGAAGCAGAGGTTGCAGTGAGCAGAGATCACACCACTGTACTCCAGCCTGGCAACACATCAAGACTCTGTCTCAAAAAAAAAAAAAAAAAAAAAAAAGAAGCGTCTTACTCTAATGCCTAGGCTGGAGTGCAGTGGCACAATCTAGGCTCACTGCAGCCTCCCGAGTAGCTGGAACTACAGGTGCACGCCACCAAAATTGGCGAATTTTTGTATTTTCTGTAGACGTGGCATTTTGCCATGTTGCCCAAGCTGGTCTCGAACTCCTGGACTCAAGCAATCAGTTCTTTTAAAATGCTGGGATTAGCCACTGTGTCTGCATCTCTGAGACCTTTTTCTTTTCTCTTCTTTTTTGAGATGAGTCTCGCTCTGTTGCCAGACTGGAGTGCAGTGGTGGGATCTCGGCTCACTGCAACCTCCGCCTCCCGGGTTCAAGCAATTCTGGAGAACTTTCTTATGCCAATCAGCAATCTCTCTCCTGATATGCAGAATGGCATTCATTTGATTACACATGTGCTCCTACTTGAAACTGAAAGCTCCTTGAAAACAGATACCATGCTTTGTCTCTTTATCCCTGGGCACATCATTGCTTAGTACATAATACTTGAAGGCTTATTAGTGTGCATTTCTTCCCCGATTATACTCAGCGTATGAGACAACAGACATGTCTTTTTCTTTTTCTTTTTCCTGTTTTTGAGACAGAGTCTCACTCTGTTGCACAGGCTGGAGTGCCATGGCACAATCTTAGCTCAATGAAATCTCCACCTCCCGGCTTCAAGCGATTCTCATGCATCATCCTCCCAAAGTGCTGGGATTACAGGCATGAACCACTGCGCCTGGCCCACACAGCTACTCTTCAGCCCAGAAAAAGAGGCCAGGCACAGTGGCTCACGCCTGTAATCCCAGCAATCTGGGTGGCCAAGGCAGGTGGATCACTTAAGGTCAGGAGTTTGGGACCAGCCTAGCAACATGGTGAAACCCCATCTCTACTAAAAATACTAAAAACAGCTGGGTGTGGTGGCGGGCACCTGTAATCCCAGCTACTCAGGAGGCTGAGGCAGGAGAATCACTTGAACCCAGGACACAGAGGTGGCAGTGAGAAGAGACTGCATCATTGCATTCCACCCTGGATGACAGAGACTGTCTCAGAAAAAAAAAAAAAAAAAAAAAAAAACAGCAGCCCACTGACTGATACAGCTCTACCTCTTCAGAGATGCAATTCAATCCCACCTCTGTATCTTTCCTGAATACTTCAATCTACAGTGTTCCCCAAACAAACCCCTCTGCACTAGTGTCGCTCATTGGACCATAGTCACCTACAGCTCATGTACAGTTAGTTAACTTTCAAGTCTGTGTATCTTCAACCCTAATGTGTAAGTTACTTGGAACCAAAGCCTTCCATAGAATGAAAAAAGTGAGAACGGTGCACTGGATGGACAGACTCCCTCCGCACTTAAGCAATCAATATATTCCTCCCCAACCGCTCACCTTAAACCTTCGAGCTAGAAATTTATTCTTGATCTCTAAGAAATTGCCACGGTTCATTTCACCCTTGAAAGGCTCATTGAGGATGGCATAGCGTGGGTCATTCTGGATGTCTTGCCACCGGGCATAGCCATGGCTATTGGAAAAGTGCTCAGGAAAAACAAAACAAGAAAAGTAAAAACCTCAAACTAAGAGACTTTCAGAACCTTTCACCAAAAGCCTCAGTCCAGATTCAGGCAAAGGATACTTTATGATGCCGGCTAGCAGCCAGTAGTCATGCCGTCGATGCCAGATCTCGTAAGTCTTCTTGGTCACTGTGGCTGCCCGCTCTTCATTCTGCCAAAGGGAGTGCAACTCTGAGGAGGAATTTAGGGAAGGTGGGGGGGGGGCGGGAAGCAAACATCTGTGAGAATTGAAAATGCTGCTTATTCTTATCCCCCACCATCCCCCATCCCTGGATCCATCTTTATATAATTTGCTTCTGGCTTTCTCCACAGAACCCAGGGGAGTACACTATCAGTTTGGCATTCCCTCATCGAACAGAGGTAAAGTCCCTGTACCACAGTTTCTGACAAGAACCCCAGTTTCACATCCGATCCTTCTAACCCTGGTGGGCCCCTCATTTCCATACCAGTAAAACCACCATCTGCAATGTTGAACATGAAACGCTGTTTAATATTTTTCTTCTGTTTCTCATCATTCAGGTCCTTGGGGGTCTCTCCATTCTGAAGCATCACCTCTTTTTTCTCTTCTTCTTCTTTCTTCTCTTCTACAGAATATAAGGAAGAAAAATGTCGGTTCCAGCCAAAGCCCAGCACCCATCGCCCTTACCCAAAACACTGTATGCTACAAGAATCCATCCACCTCCACCCCTTCTCCACCTGGGTGTCTCTCAGACCCAGAAAATGGTGCCATTGGCCCACTGGGGACAGGTGCGGTCTTTTGGGATAAAATGGCTAGATGAGTATGGACAGGGAGGCAGGGCAGATACAGTCCTTGCTTCCGGTTTTAGAGTTCTTCTAAACCACAATCAACTTCTCCAAACACCCACCTTTGTCTTCTACCACAATAGGGGTCAGATCTATTGCTGACTTTTCCTCCACCTTCTCTACATCAGCAGCACCTAGGGGAAGAAATGTTATTGAAAATATACCTAAAGGAAGAACATTCTCCTCTGTTACACACTATTATCCAACTGGATAGACCTACATCTAAATGTCTGCGATTACAGTAATGTCAGCTGGGCACAGTGGCTCATGCCTGTAATCCCAGCATTTTGGGAGACAGTAGCGGGCAGATCACTTGAGGTCAGGAGTTCAAGACCAGCATGGCCAACGTGGGAAAACCCAATCTCTATTAAAAATACAAAAATTAGCCAGGTGTGGTGGCTCATGCCTGTAATCCCAGCACTTTGGGAGGCCAAGGTGGGTGGATCACCTGAGGTCAAGAGTTAGAAACCAGCCTGGCCAACATGGTGAAACCCCGTCTCTACTAAAAATACAAAAATTAGCCAGGCATGGTGGCTCACGCCTGTAATCCTAACACTTTGGGAGGCCAAGGTGGGTGGATCTCGAGGTCAGGAGTTTGTGACCAGCCTGGCTGACATGGTAAAACCCCGTCTCTACTAAAATACAAAAATTAGCCGGGCATGGTGGTGTGTGCTGTAATCCCAGCTACTCAGGAGGCTGAGGCAGGAGAATTGTTTGAACCCAGGAGGTGAAGGTTGCAGTGAGCCGAGATCATACCACTGCACTGCACATCAGCCTGGGCGACAGAGCAAGACTCCACCTCAAAAAAAAAAAAAAAAAAAAAAAAGCTGGGCATGGTAACTACTCAGGAGACTGAGGCAGGAGAATCGCTTGAACCCAGGAGGTGGAGGTTGCAGTGAGCCAATATCGTGCCACTGCACTCCTGCCTGGGCGACAGAGTGAGACACCATCTCAATAAATAAATAAATAAATAAATGATTAGCTGGGCATGGTTGTGGCATGCCTGTAATCCCCGTTACTCAGAGGCTGAGGCAGGAGAACCGCTTGAACCCGGGAGGTGCAAGTTGCAGTGAGCAGAGATTGTGCCACTGCACTCCCGCCTGGGTGACAGAGTGAGACTCCATCTCAAAAAATAAAAATAAAAAAAAAGTCAGGGGCCGGGCGCGGTGGCTCAAGCCTGTAATCCCAGCACTTTGGGAGGCCGAGACGGGCGGATCACGAGGTCAGGAGATCGAGACCATCCTGGCTAACATGGTGAAACCCCGTCTCTACTAAAAAATACAAAAAACTAGCCGGGCGAGGTGGCTGGCGCCTGTAGTCCCAGCTACTCGGGAGGCTGAGGCAGGAGAATAGCGTAAACCCGGGAGGCGGAGCTTGCAGTGAGCTGAGATCCGGCCACTGCACTCCAGTCTGGGCGACAGAGCGAGACTCCGTCTCAAAAAAAAAAAAAAAAAAAAAAAAAAAGTCATAAGAGATAGGAAAACCTGCCACCTAAAATCAAGGGTGCAAGATTCTTCAGTGTATCGCTTCCTCCTGATATCTCTACAGCCCCAGTGAAAATTCATGAGTGACCATGGTTCACACAGGGATCTGTAGTGCTTAAAAATATGGACACCAGCCAGGCACAGTAGCTCACGCCTATAATCCCAGCACTTTGAGAGAGCAAGGCAGGTGGATCACCTGAGGTCAGGAGTTCGAGACCAGCCTGACCAATATGGAGAAACCCTCTCTATTAAAAAATACAAAATTAGCTAGGCATGGTGGCACATGCCTGTAATCCCAGCTACTCAGGAGATTGAGGCAGGAGAATCGCTTGAACTCAGGAGGCGGAGGTTGCAGTGAGCCGAGATCGCGCCATTACACTCCAGCCTGGGCAACAAGAGTGAAACTCCTTTTTAAAAAAGAAAAAAAGAAAAAAAAAGGCCAGGCAGAGTGGCTCATGCCTGTAATCCTAACAATTTGGGAGGCCAAGGCGGGCGGATCACAAGGCCAGGAGATTGAGACCAGCCTGGCCAACATGGTGAAACCCTGTCTCTACTAAAAACACAAAAATTAGCTGGGCATGATGGCATATGCCTGTAATCCCAGCTACTCGGGAAGCTGAGGCAGGAGAATCGCTTGAACCTGGGAGGTGGAGGTTGCAGTAAGCCAAGATGGCGCCACAGCACGCCAGCCTGGCAAGAGTGCGAGACTGTCTCAAAAAAAAAAAACGTGGATACCTTTACCTTTGGGCTCTGTCTCCATAGGTTCCTCTGTTCTCTCCTTCACCTCTGCCTTTTCCACTTTCTCCTCTCCCTCAGGGGGTTCAGCAACGACCTTTTCATCCTCTGAGGCAGGGGCAGGGGGCTGTGTACACTTCAAAGGAAAAAAACAAAAACAAAACAGATGAAGCAGACAGGCCAGCAACTACAAGGAAGACTGGACTTATACATTTGTCTTTAGTGTGGCATTCAGTCACCCCCATCTCTTACCTCAATGGCAGTCTCAGGGGCTACAGATTTAACCTCCTTTTCTCCTTCTATGCTCTCTTCTTCTTTGAGGCTATTTTCCTCTATTTTGATCCCATCTTCTGCAGAACAACAAGAGACAATCAATTAGGAAGAAGGTCCTACATCAGAGAGAAGGTCATTTCTTCCCAGTTTGTCTCATCTTAAATTGTCCTCTCGTGCCTTTAAGAGCCAGCCCCATTCTTAGGACGGCCCTCCTAAACTGAGAGGGAAATTGCTGTGTGTCCTGCCAGACTACCCTGTTAGAACTGAGCACAGGGGAGCAGAAAAATAGGCCAGGACAAAAAGAGAGGGACAGAAAATGATAGGACTGGCAGACTTACCAGCAGGTGGGGCAGGTGCAGGAGTGTTGGGCTGCGTATCCCCTGGAGTGGAGGGTGTAGGAGTCTTTGGGGAGGGTGACCCTGGCTGGGACATTTTCTTGTTTTCCTCTACCTCAGCCAGTTCAGGCATGCTCCAGCGCCCATTAACATGTTCAAACTCCTGAACCTGTAGCAATGGGACAAGAAATTGAAGACCCAATTCCAGCTGCAGGCTCCTTTCCTATTGGCCCTCCAGTCTCCGCCTCCTCGGTTCAAGCAATTCTCCTGCCTCAGCCTCCTGAGTAGCTGGGATTACAGGTGCCCACCACCACACGCAGCTAATTTTTGTATTTTTAGTAGAGACGGGGTTTTGCCATGTTGGCCAGGCTGGTCTCAAACTCCTGACCTCAAGTGATCCGCCCGCCTCGGCCTCCCAAAGTGCTGGGATTACAGGTGTTAGCCACTGCGCCTGGCCCCCTAGAAACTTTTAACAATGGCAAGTGGCTCAGGGCTCACCTTCTTGCGAATCAAAGACATAACACCAATTCTAGTAAGGACATGCTGGCGAGACAGGCCTTCTCGAGGGACACCATCAGCAAAGGTCTCAGCCCCATCTGCCCCCGGCTCACATAAATGCCGCATAAAGAGAGAGACATATGCCCTGTGTAAAGAAGTAGAGAAATGAGTTAAACAGGGATCATGCTGACTCTTAAGATTCTTTTTCCATCCCTTCGTGAGGCATTATCACAGGCAATAACTATGGCTCCACCTTGAGGTAAAGCCCACCACTGCACTGGAAGGCTGATCTCCAGACCCCACAAGAAGACCCAGGTTCTCTTCCAGGGAAGCTAGGAACACATTACTAACAGCTTCACCTGCCAACTTCAACAGAGGAAACAGCCCACTTCCCTGCACGGCTGGGCCTAGAACCATGGAATGACCAGCTAGATAGCACAAGAAGCCCTTGCTCTAGATCAGTCCACGCCAGCCCTCAACTCACTTGAACTCTTTCTCTGATTTGCCTCGCAGATCTCTTACAAGCCACTGGGTAGTAAAAGCGTCCTGAGGTGGCATACCATATCGCATAATTGCGTTAAGAAAGGCTTTTCGCTGACGAGCATTAAAACCAAGTACCTAGGGGAAGAAGAAACCCAGGTGAGAGGGAGCAGGTCGCACTCCACCAAAGATCCAATATCTGGCACTCACCCACCCTTAGAATCCCATGGCACTTACTTCAATATTCCCACCGACACGGGCCAACAGAGGAGGCAATGGCTTATCTTTATCATTCCGCAGGCCCTTACGACTGGGCCTACGGGGAGCTGCAGGAAGAAAAAGATGAATGAGTGACACAGGTAGGATATGAAACAAAGCAATATTTAGAAAAGCAACAAAAAAGCACAGCCCTCACCTTCTGAACGTTCATCAAAGTCTTCATCACCTTCCTCTGAAGCCACTGAGTAATCGGACTGGTTGTCGGACTGGTCGTCCTGCCAATCTGGAGGGAGAGAGGGCAGATGAGCGGGGCCCACTGCTCTAGTGGAACGGCCCATGGGTGGGGGGCGGGGCCGGCCACACACACCTCGGTCCTCCTGGGAGCCATCATTGTAGTTGACCTGTTTACGGATTCTTTTTCCTTTACCCAGATTTCGGGCTAGATCTTCTTGCTGCTGCTCATAATGGTGCCGCAGCAATTTCTCCCAGTAGTCAGGATCCACACTTTCTTCCTGTTTAATGATTTCCCGTTCTACCTCCTCTTCCTCCTGGGACAGAGGGAGGGCCAGGACTCAGGAGTGCTGAAGTCAGCACCACCAGCTACCCCTGGTCCTCATAGTTCCCACTCTGCTAGCTCCTTTTCATGACTGGACTCTTAAATAGTTGGTGTGCCTGTTTCGACCTACGAACTTAGAAGAAATTTAATTGAGAGTACATAGCTCCTCAAAATTATGTATACATTAGCAGTCAGCATAACTCAAGAAAAACATGGGATAGAGCCATTATCACAGGGAAAGATGAAGAGACAGAATGCTTTCTTCTAACCCCTTGCACTGGTGCATATACAATCGGAAGATAGCAAAAAGAAAAGAGGTCAGAGCCTTAGCAAGGCAGAATGGAGAAGCTTCTGAAATACTGTAAAAGATTTTCATAAGAGAGAAGAAAAGAGGTCTATAAGCCTTTCTGTTCTTCATAAACTTCATAAAAGCTTACCAACTGTCTGCAAAGCGAAAAGAATTATATATAGCCTCTTATATCCCAAAAATGTTGATACTCCTCTAAAAGTGAATTTTTTTCCGACACTTCAGGATCACTCACTGATTCCGTATCCCTTATACTGGAATTAAACAGCTGCTAATAGCATAACATTAGAAACAACCTAAATGTCCATCATTATGGAACTAGTTAAATAAATTACAATCAGCCCTCTGTATCCATGGGTTCTGCACCTGTGGATTCAAACCACCATAGATGGAAAATATTCAGAGAAAAAACAAAATTGTCTGTACTCAACATGTACAGACTTTTTTCTTGTTATTATTCCCTAACCAATGTGGCATTTACATCGCATTGGTATTACTTTTGTGTTTAAAAGGAAAAAAAAGTTTTTGGGTACATGTATGTGGGTGTACATATACATGTATGAATATATGTATAATTTGTATACACATAAAATATTTTTGTAAAGATATAAAAGGAACTGAAAACATTCGCTGTCCCCAAGAAGGGAACTAAATTGTTAGAGGACAGAAGAGAAAAGAGAGACGTGTGTGTACATATAAATATATATATGCATTTTTTTTTTGGGGGGGAGAGGGTCTAGCTGTGTTGTCTAGGCTAGAGTACAGTGACATCATTATGGCTCACTGCAGCCTCGACCACCAGGTTTAAGCGATCCTCCCACACAGCTAGAACCACAGCATGAGCAACCACACTCAGCTAATGTTTTTATTACTTAGAGACGGAATTTCACCATGTTGCCCAAGTTGGTCTCCAACTCCTGGGCTCAAGCGGCCCTCCTGCCTCAGCCTCCCAAAGTACTGGGATTCTAGGCATGAGCCACCGCATCTTGCCCTTTCCTGTATTTTGAGCTATGTAAATTACTATCAAAAATAAAAGTTAAAAAATTTTTAAAAGAAGTCAACAGCAGCTGCAGTCACTAATCAAAGAACAATGTGTATACTTGTGTAGTCACCAACAAGGATGATCCACTTATCATGTGCTCTCCCTCCTGTCAATCACTTCTATTACATTCACTGCCACTGAAAGGAATGTGAGCATTCTATTAGTAGGGTCGTTTCTGATTGAACACTATAGTATGCAGACCTATGTCAGACCATTCAGCCACACTTACATATAAACTGAGATTGGACATATTACCTTCAAGAACAAAATCACAGGTAAGTATCAGGGAAACACAGCAAGGGGGATGGTTCTGAGGTGAGAGAATGAGAAAAGATGACAAAGACCACCAGAACCAATGCCAATTCAAAGAATCCTGAGCTGAGTGGTTTACAGAAGACCAGAAGAAAAAGGAAATTTTATTTTTCCATTTCATACTCCTCTATATCATTTGGGAGAGAAAAACATTAAAACAAGCCACACATTCCTCACATACTATTTTCTTTTTTTAACTATAAAAGACCAAGAAAGAGAAGGGAGGAGAATAAAAAGGTATAGACCGATTCTAATTTTTTTTTTTTTTTTTTTGAGACGGGAGTCTCACTCTGTCGCCAGGCTGGAGTGCAGTGGCGCAATCTCGGCTTCACTGCAACCTCCACCTCCCGGGTTTCAAGTGATTCTCTGCCTCAGCCTCCCAAGTAACTGGGACTACAGGTGCCCACCACCACACCCAGCTAATTTTTGTATTTTTCTACAGACAGGGTTTCACCATGTTGGCCAGGATAGTCTCGATCTCCTGACTTTGTGATCCACCCACCTCGGCCTCCCAAAGTGCTGGGATTACAGGCATGAGCCACCGCGCCTGGCCCGATTCTAATCTTTAAAAAAACACAAGGAGGGGCCGGGCATAGTGGCTCATGCCTATAATCCCAGCACTTTGGGAGGCCGAGGCAGATGGGTCATGAGGTCAGGAGATCGAGACCATCCTGACTAACACAGTGAAACCCCATCTCTACTAAAAACACAAAAAATTAGCTGGGCGTGGTGGCACATGCCTGTAGTCCCAGCTATTCGGGAGGCTGAGGAAGGAGAATTGAACCGAGGAGGCAGAGGTTGCAGTGAGCCAAGATCACGCCACTGCTCTCCACCCTGGGCGAGAGAGCAAGACTGTCTCAAAAAAAAAAAAGAAAAAAACACACACACAAGGAGGCCGGGCGCGGTGGCTCATGCCTATAATCCCACCACTTTGGGAGGCCGAGGCAGGCGGATCACTTGAGGTCAGGAGTTCTAGAATACCCCAGCACACATGGTATAACCCCGTTTCTACTAAAACTATAAAAAAATTAGCCGGGCATGATGGTGCGTACCTGTAATCTCAGCTACTTGGCAGGCTGAGGCAGGAGAATTGCTTGAACCCAGAAGTGGAGGTAGCAGTGGGCCGTGATCCCACCACTGCACTCCAGCCTGGGCAACAGAGCAAGACTCTGTCTCAAAAAAAAAAACATACGTAAGGCCAGGGCAGTGGCTCACGCCTGTAACCCCTGTAATCCAAGGCGGGTGGATCACAAGGTCAGGAAATCAAGACCATCCTGGCTAACACGGTGAAACCTCGTCTCTAATAAAAACACAAAGAAATTAGATAGGTGTGGTGGCAGGCGCCTGTAGTCCCAGCTACTCGGGAGGCTCAGGCAGGAGAATTGCTTGAACCCGGGAGGCGGAGCTTGCAGTGGGCTGAGATCGCACCACTGCACTCCAACCTGGGGGAGAGAGTGGGACTCCGTCTCAAAATAAATAAATAAATAAATAAATAAATAAATACATAAATAAAATAATAAATACATAAAAATAAACACAAGGAGACCTGGTGCAGTGGGTAACACCTGGAGTGCTTTGGGAGGCCAAGGCAGGAGGACTGCTTAAGGCTAGGAGTTCAAGACCACCCTGGGCAACACAGCAAGACATCTCTAAAAACATTTAAAAAATTAACCAGGTCTGGTAGCACACATCTACTAGGGTCACTCTTCAGCCCAGGAGTTTAAGGTTGCACTGAGCTATGACTGTGCCATTGCACTCTAGCCTGGATGACAGAGCCAGACCCTGTCTCTTTTTTTGTTGTTTTTTTTCTCTTCAGACAAGAGTCTGGCTCTGTCACCAGGCTGGAATGCAATGGCGTGATCTCAGCTCACTGCAACCTCTGCCTCCTGGGTTCAAGCGATTCTCCTGCCTCAGCCTCCTGAGTAGCTGGGACTACAGGTGTGCTCCATCATGCCTGGCTAATTTTTTTATTTTTAGGAGAAACTGGGTTTCACCGTGTTGGCCAGGCTGGTCTCAAACTCCTGGCCTCAAGTGATCTATCTGCCTGTCTCGGCCTCCCAAAGTGCTGGGATTACAGACTTGAGCCACTACACCTCGTAGAGACCCTGTCTCTTAAATAAAAACCAGAAAACACAAAGAGACAGATTATCTAGGATCTTCTGCCTTTTCTCTAGAGAGATGAGGTAACATTCAAAATTTTATGTGTAAGGTTTAATAAAACACGTAAGAGAAAATGACATTCTGGTAAAGAGCCAAAATAACTGTTGTGAGCATATTTGGTTGTAAGTTTTCTGACAACCAAGGCAAAGATGAAAATCTGATTAGTCATGTTATCAGCCTTTTTCAAAGGAAGAGGTGTATCAATTCATCAATGTAAGAATTTGCCTATAGATGTTTTCCTCTTGTCTCAAATACCACCTTGGTCTCAGTTCTAATTTTCACACCAATCACCAAGCACAGGATTGCCTTGGATTCATACTCACCCCCATTTCTTCTTCCCGTACCACATACTGGGCCACTTTGAATGAGCTCAAATATTCATTCATGCCCTGCAATTCTGTGTCTTCAGTCTCATCCTGGTTACGGTCCAGCAGCCGTTCAATGGCCTTATCATCGTAGTGGATAACACTGCTATCTTCTCCCTCTTTGTTGTCTCCTCCTATAAAAAATCAAGGGCCCACATCCCCAAAGTCAGCTTCAGCAGCTGCAGTGGAAAAAGCAAGTCCCACAAGACCCTTGGTATCAAAGATTCTCCCTAACCTTTAGAGAGGCCAAGCCCCACACCAAAATGTAAGTTCCTGACTAGCTCACCTCCATCAGTGGCTTCATCCTTGAAAAGTTCCTCAGTGCCAAATTTGAGGATATCATCAAGCTCCTGTTTGGACATAGATCCAGTCTTGGAGCCCAGCCCAGGCCGTACCACTAGATGCGTCAGCATCATTTTCTTCTTTGCCACCTGCGTGATGCGCTCCTCAACTGACGCACGGGTCACAAACCGGTAGATCATTACCTTTTTATTTTGCCCAATTCGGTGAGCTCTGCTAAAGGCCTGGAGTTGAGCAGGAAATAAAGCCAGAAATTGTATTTTCCTGGTGCCACTCTTATCCTGACTTCCACATAGTATTCTAAATTCGGCACAAGACAAGGTCTACAGCCTGCCCTCATAGGAAACTTCCTTTTGCACCCCTGCCTCCAGACACCACCCTCTAACATGTTACCCAAAATAGGACCACAGCTAACCAAATTCTCTGGCTTACAATAAGGTAAACAACACAAAAAGAATCTGTTGTTTCTCACCTAAAAACCTAATTCCAGATGGTAGAGTGCTCATAGAGGCCACTATGCCTCTAACATGTTACTTATTAAGGCTGCCTGCTGCCTCTGCTCACCTGAATGTCATTATGGGGGTTCCAGTCAGAGTCATAGATAATAACTGTGTCAGCAGTGGCCAGATTGATTCCAAGGCCCCCAGCTCGAGTGGAAAGCAAGAAGCAGAACTGCTGAGCACCTGGTGCTAATAAAGGAACCAAAAACACCATTAGAAGTGTCTCCTAAATTCCAATTCACAAATGTAGTTTAAAAAATTAAGCCGGGGCAGTGGCTCAAGCCTATAATCTTAGCACTTTGGGAGGCAGACACAGGTGGATCATTGGAGTTCAAGACCAGCCTGGCCAACATGGTGAAACCCTGCCTCTACTAAAAATACAAAAATTAGCCAGGCATGGTGGTGTACACCTGTAGTCCCAGCTACTCGGGAGGCTGAGGCAGGAGAATCGCTTGAACCCGGTAGGCAGAGTTTACAGTGAGCAGAGATTGCACCACTGCACTTCAGCCTGGGCAACAGAGCGAGAGACTCCATCTCAAAAAAAAAAGAAAAATTAGCTGGGCATGGTGGTGCACACCTGTAGTCCCAGCTACTCAGGAAGCTGAGGCAGGAGAATCACTTGAGCCCAAGAGTTCAAGGTTATAGTGAGCTTTGTGCTACTGCACTCCAGCCTGGGCAACAGAGCAAGACCCCATCTTTTAAAGAAAAACGTCAGAATAGGCCAGGTGCAGTGGCTCACGCCTATAACCCCAGCACTTTGGGAGGCTGAGGTGGGCAGATCACCTGAGGTCAGGAGTTCGAGATTAAGCTGGCCAACATGGTGAAATCCTGCCTACTAAAAATACAAAATTAGCCAGGCATGGTGGCAGTCACCTGTAATCCCAGCTACTTGGGAGGCTGAGGCAAGAGAATCGCTTGAACCCAGGAGGCGAAAGTAAAAAAGAAAGAATGTCAGAATATAAAACCTCATAGGCAAACACCACAGTAATAATCATTGTAAGCAAAGTCCACTGATGGATACTAAAATCAGTGTGAAAGTTTAAGGAGAAACAGGACACTGACACTGTCTCAAATATCTCCCTCAAGCTATTTATCAATCACAATTGGGAACAAGAGAAACTTTACACTGCAGAAACTCAACAGACACCACCTTAACCAGTGATCAAGTCATTACCAGTAAGGGGACATAACACATGTCCGTGCCCCAGTATGATGCATTGAAAAGGAAACATCATCGGCCGGGTGCAGTGGCTCACAAGGTCAGGAGATCGAGACCATCTTGACCAACGTGGTGAAACCCTGTCTCTACTCACAGTACAAAAATTAGCCGGGCATGGTGGCGGGCACCTGTAATCCCAGCTACTCGGGAGGCTGAGGCAGGAGAATGGCTTGAACCTGGGTGGAGGTTGCAGTGAGCCAAGATCACACCACTGCACTCCAGACTCCAGCCTGGTAACAGAGCAAGACTGTCTCAAAAAAAAAAAAAAAGAAAAGAAAAGAAAAGGACACAACATCACCTCTGTGGCATTCTTGCACAAAATGTCTAATTTAATCAAGAGAAAACATCACACAAACCCAAACTTAGAGCCATGCTACAAAATAACTGACCAGTGTTCATCAAAAGTATCTATATTGACCGGGCATAGTGGCTCGCACCTGTAATCCCAGTACTTTGGGAGGCCGAGGCAGGTGGATTACCTGAGGTCAGGAGTTCGAGACCAGCCTGGCCAACATGGTGAAACCGTCTCTACTAAAAATACAAAAATCTGCTGGGCATGGTGGCGCACACCTGTAATCTCAGCTACTCAGGAGGCTGAGACAGGAGAATCGCTTGAACCCAGGAGGCACAGGTTGCAATGAGTCAAGATCGTGCCACTGCACTCCAGTCTGGGCAACAGAGTGAGACTCCATCTCAAAAAAAAACCTGTATCATGTAAGAAAAGGAAAAAAAATAAATGTCATAGATAGCAGGAAGCACAATAACTAAATGGAACATGGGACCTGGGATTGGATCCTGAAACAGAAAACAGACATCAGGAAAAATTGGTGACATCCATTGAAGGTCTGTCATTTATAGTATAATACCAATGATAATTTCCTAGTTTTGATCATTGTACTGCAGTTATGTAAGTTATTATTAAGAGAAGCTAGCTAGTTGAACAGTATACATGAACTCTCTGTGCTGTTCTGTAACTTAGTAAGTCTAAAATTAAAATAAAAAGTTTTTTTAAAAGGCCGGGCGCGGTGGCTCAAGCCTGTAATCCCAGCACTTTGGGAGGCCGAGACGGGCGGATCACGAGGTCAGGAGATCGAGACCATCCTGGCTAACACGGTGAAACCCCGTCTCTACTAAAAAAATACAAAAAACTAGCCGGGCGTGGTGGCGGGCGCCTGTAGTCCCAACTACTCGGGAGGCTGAGGCAGGAGAATGGCGTGAACCCGGGAGGCGGAGCTTGCAGTGAGCTGAGATCCGGCCACTGCACTCCAGCCTGGGCGGCAGAGCGAGACTCCGTCTCAAAAAAAAAAAAAAAAAAAAGTTTTTTTAAAACAAGTAGTAGTGACACTGAGTACAGTGGCTTATGCCTATCATCTCAATACTTCGGGAGGCCAAGGCAGAAGGACTGCTTGAGCCCAGAAGTTTGTGATCAGCCTGGACAACATGGCAAGACCCCATCTCTTCAAAAAAATTTTTTTAATTAGCTAGGTACAGTGGCTCAAGCCTATAGCCCCAGCTAGTTGGGAGGCTGAAGCAGCAGGATCACTTAAGCCTGGATGTGGGTCCAGGTTGTAGTAAGCCATGATCATGCCACTGCTCTCCAGCCTCCGCAACAGAGTGAGACCCCATCTCAAATAAACAAAACAAAACAGGCTGGGCATGGTGGCTTGTGCCTGTAATCCCAGCACTTTGGGAGGCCAAGGTGGGTGGATCACCTGAGGTCAGGAGATGAAGACCATCTTGGCCAACATGGTGAAACCCCATCTCTACTAAAAGTACAAAAATTAGGTGGGCGTGGTGGCACGCACCTATAGTCCCAGCTACTTGGGAGGCTGAGGCAGGAGAATCACTTGAACCCAGGAGGCGGAGGTTGCAGTGAGTCAAGATTGCACCACTGCACTCCAGCCTGGGTAACAGAGCAAGACTCCATCTCAAAAAAAAAACAAACAAAAAACAAAAAACAAAACCAAACCCTAGTAGTGTCTACTGAGGCAGATAAGTCTGCTAGTAACTTGCTATTTGAGCTTGAACAAGTCCTGACCTCTTGCTTGCCCTCAAGATACAATGCTTTCTTCTTTCTAGCAGAAAGAACAAAGACCCCAAAGGAAAAAATCTCCTAGGAATAGTCCAATACATTCTTCCAACTGAGACATTCAAAAGCTTTACTCTTCCATCTCAAATGACAAAGCCCGAAAAGAACTACACAGAAAAGCAGATGCACAAGAAGTTACAGAGAATTCCTGAAACTAAACAACTTCTCTCTCACCATTGAAGCGGTCAATGGCCTCTTGCCGCATGTTCCCAGTGATTCCACCATCGATGCGTTCGTATTTATAACCTTCATGTTCCAAGAAATCCTCTAGCAAGTCTAGCATCTTGGTCATCTGTAAAAGGAGCATGGTTTAATTATGGAAGAGTCAGATGGTAACCCTTTCCTGAGATCACTGAGGGTTGTCTATGACTGTTCCCTAAAGCTCCCAGTCCACATGATACCTGGGAAAAGATGAGTACACGATGCCCACCCTCTTTAAGGTTCTTGAGCATTTTCTGCAGCAGCAATAATTTCCCAGATGCTCTGATTAGGGCACTGCCATCATACATGCCATTAGGCATCTTAGGGGCTTCCTGAGAACAAAAGCAAAGAAAAAAATATTAAAAGAAAGCACATATGGAGGAGTCCCAACCCAGGGAAAAACAGGAGGTGGCACTACATACCATTGCAGCCACAGGGAAGAGGTATGGATGGTTGCAGCACTTCTTAAGATCCATCACCACATTTAGCAGAGACACCTGGTTGCCACCACCTCGGGCATTGAGTGCTTCAAAATTTCGAGTGAGGATGTACTTGTAGTATTTCCTACATGGCCAAGGTAGAAAGACAGGTTAGACCTGAGAGGCTTTCGGTGACTAATAATGCAGGCCCAACAACTAAGATCTTTCTTCCAACACATCCCACTTTGGCACTAAGGACACCTAACGCACAAGCACTACCACCACCATTTTAAATGAGGAAAGGTATAACTTAAAATAAGTAAGAACCATGTGCTCCAGCGCCCTAGCATCAGGTTTCTTTAGGCCTTGCTTGCTCCTGTCACCAGATGCCTTGAAGCTGAGTGAGGGAGGAATAGGAAAGACTGCAGACTGGCAGATGTCTAAATGGAGTCTGTTTCTGTCCCTCCCAACTCACTTCTGCATAGGGCTCAGCTCCACACGCACAATTAGTTCTGTCTTGGAGGGCATATTCTTGAACACATCGGCTTTCAGCCGCCGCAACATGTGCGGCCCCAGCATGTCATGCAGTTTTTTTATCTGGTCCTCCTTGGCAATGTCAGCAAACTCCTCCAAAAAACCTTCCAAATTGCTTCAGAAAGAAAAAGGAAAAAGTTATCGGAGAAGGAGAAGGAGAAGGGAAGAAAGAAAAGTGATACAGGAAATGGGCAACAGGAAGAATGAGAAGCACAATTATGAGCCGATTACAGATAAACACATACTTACTGGAACCTCTCGGGGGTGAGAAAGTTGAGCAGATGAAACAACTCTTCGAGATTGTTTTGTAATGGAGTCCCAGTCAGCAACAACTTGTGCTGGAGTGAGTAACCATTCAAGACCCGGAAGAACTGGTGAAGCAGATGGAAAAATGTGAAATCCAATGAAAACACAGCTCTAGTAAATCTCTACCAAATTTCAAGTTTTTCACTGCCCAATAGTTAAGCATCCCACTCCTCACATTCTTTTTAAAGGCCTGGCCACCAAGGGCTGTCACATACAAGGAAAGAAGGCAGAGACAATTTTTCTCTCTCCTCTCCACCTGCAAGTCTTCCCCTTAACAAACTGGGAGTACTAGAAAAAACTCAAAGTCAGGGCTCCAACATCCCTCCCTCAGCCCTCACCTTAGACTGATTGTTCTTCAGCCTATGGGCTTCATCCACGATGAGGCAGGCCCAATCAATAGAGCCCAAGATAGCCATGTCAATGGTGATCAATTCATAGGATGTCAGCAGCACATGGAATTTCACAGATGCCTCTTTCTGCACATGAAGGCAACTTGGTCACTACTAGTCACCTTCTCTCATGTAATCACAACCCGGGGACTGACGGAATGTTTTCCTCCTCCCAGGATTACCCTTTTGCCTCACCAAGGACCAGATCATAAGGAGGTAAACTAAGCCAGAAGCCGCAACTCTTTCTCTAGGGTGGCTTCCCTGCCCTGAGATACCTTCATGCGGGAGGCCTTCTTGCCGCCACGAATAGCATTGTCTTCAAAGGAGAACTCATTCTCTCGGATGATGGCACGGCTGTCCTTGTCACCCACATAGGTTACAACATACATGTCTGGAGCCCACATTTCAAACTCCCGCTCCCAGTTGATGATGGTAGAAAGAGGGGCACTCACTAGGAAGGGGCCTTTGGAATGACCCTTTGAGGAAGAAGAGGAAAGTCAGGACTGAGGGCCCCCGCACACTGCAACCCCAGTGAATACCCAGCACCCTGCTGTCCCCTCAAGCCGAGCCAAGGACTGACACCTGCGCTCCTGCTCCTGTTCTCACCTTTCTCCATACACATGCCCAGCCTGTGCCTTTCCAAAAAGACAAGGTCCCACCATAACTACAAGTCTTATCTCTCCCATTAAGTCTTTCTATACTTTTTTCCTGAGACGGAGTTTCACTCTTGTTGCCCAGGCTGGAGTGCAATGGTGCAATCTCAGCTCACTGCAACCTCCGCCTCCCGGGTTTAAGTGATTCTCCTGCCTCAGCCTCCCAAGTAGCTGGGATTACAGGCATGCGCCACCACGCCCGGCTAACTTTGTATTTTTAGTAGAGACGGGGTTTCACCATGTTGGTCAGGCTGGTGTCAAAACTCCCGACCTCAGATGATCCACCCACCTCAGGCTCCCAGTGCTGGGATTACGGGTGTGAGCCACTGCGTACAGCCAAGTCTTTCCATACTAATTCTACTCGTAATTCTACTTCCCTCAACACATAATCATTCCCCTAGAACTGAGACTCTACGGACCCAATGCTAATCCTACCCAGGGCTCCACACCCTCAAATCTTCTGCTGCGTACGTATGTTTATCCACTATCACATTTATCTACTATCTATTAAACACATGTGTTTATTTATTATCCATAGTGTTCTTGAAGGTCAGAGACCAATTTTTTTATTCCTTTATCTCTCTACTCAGAGTGTAAGTGAAGGTTTCAAACACAAAATATCCACACAAAAAAACTATCAGCCCCAGATTTCCTTACCTCCTTGTAAAGGGAATAGAGGAAGACTGCTGTCTGTACAGTTTTCCCAAGGCCCATCTCATCAGCCAAGATGGTGTCAGTGCCCTGAGCCCAGGAGAAACGCAACCAATTCAGACCCTCCATTTGATAGGGGTGCAGGGTTCCACCTGTAGCATCCAGGTACTCTGGCTGTCGCTCATACTTCACTGTTGGCTGAAGGATGAAACAGAGAAGTCAAGAGCTGGCAAGGAACTCCCTTCCTCCCCTAATACAGCAGCTGCTTCCTCCTCTCTAGTCTTCACGGATCCTCCCGGGGAAAAGCTACAAAAATTCTGAGGGAAGAGATCCCCTATAATTACTGCAATTTCATGTTTACTTTAGGGTCCTCCAGGAAACAGGGCTTAACCAGACAGATCTGATTTTGGTCCTACATATCACTGAGGAAAAACACATCACAGACTCCCTACCAATACAATAATTCTACTAGTCAGGATCTACCAGGTAAATAATGTATGTCCCTGTTAGATGAATCTTTTTAACTTTAATCACCCTCAAATTACACTGTACAAACAAAACCCAGAGGAACTGAGCCTGAATTAAGCCAGATTCCAATGTAAGTTCATAAAAGCTAGGCTATGTGACCCCTCCCCCCTAGATAACACTTCTTCAGTCATTCAAAATACACCTCCTTTTTTTTTCTGATGACAAAAGAAGAAAGTAATCCCAGTGCTTTCTGATATATAGAGACGTGGAGAAGTGGGGAAGCAGACTTGAAGTGATCTTTTCATTACCTAAGAGTACCATCATTAGACTGCAGCAAAGATACACTGTCCTACCCAACAATCTACCCTCCAGTCCCTTCCACTCCGACTCACATCAACTGTTGGCGTTTCTGGAGGTCTCTCCAACTTTCGAAGCTTCACCTTCTTGAGCTTCTTGCCTGGTCGGCCTTCCTCACCCCTCATTAACTCCCTAAAGAAGAAAGACGTCACGCAGCTGCCCAAAGTCCTTTTCTATAGAAGAAACAACTTGCCCAGGCACAGAGGCTCACACCTGTAATCCCAACACTTTGGGAGGCTGAGGCAGGCAGGTCACCTAAGGTCAGGAGATTGAGACCAGCCTGGCCAACATGGTGAAACCCCGTCCCTACTAAAAATACAAAAATTAGCCAGGCGTGGTGGCAGACACCTGTAATCTCAGCTATGAGGCAGGAGAATTGCTTGAACCCGGGAGGCGGAGGTTGCAGTGAACCGAGATCGCACCATTGCACTCCAGCCTGGGGGACAAGAGCAAGACTTCGTCTAAAAAAAAAAAAAAAAAAAAATTAGTTGGGTGTGGTGGTATATGCATATAATCCCAGCTACTCAGGAGGCTAAGGCAGAAGAATCGTTTGAACCAGGGAGTCAAAGGTTGCAGTCAGCCAAGATCATGCCACTGCACTATAGCCTAGTGACAAAGCGAGGCTCCATATTAAAAAAAAAAAGAAAGAAAAAAAAAAGAAATAACTCTATTCCTCACCCAAAATCACTCACCTGTGATTCCAATAGCTCTGCTTGAACAGGTCGTAATCCTGGATCTCCACATCCTCACTCTCCCAAGAAGCCTGATCATAAGGTAAGTCCCGCCACTTGATCAAGTAGTGGACATGGCCCTTCTTGTCCACGCTGCAAGTCAAGGAGAAAAAACCCTCAGAGCCAGAAAAAGCAACCCTCCTCACTTGCTCTCAAAACCCAGCAATACCGTATGTTCCACACCAGACCTCTAGGTATGCCACAGATCACACGTTTTCAGAGCCTCTACTATACCAGTCTTTGACCAAAAATTATCTCCAATTTATACTTTCCTAGTTACACTCAAACACCAGAATTCAGTCAGTTAATAATTAACATAGAGTGTTGGCCAGGTGCAGTGGCTCACACCTGTAATCCCAGCACTTTGGGAAGCCAAGGCAGGCAGATCACTTGAGGCCAGGAGATCAAGACCAGCCAGGCCAACATGGCAAAACCCCGTCTCTACCAAAAAAAATTAACCAGGCGTCAAGCCAGGCACAGTGGCTCATGCCTGTAATCCCAGCACTTTGGAAGGCTGAGGCAGGTGGATCACAAGGTCAGGAGTTCAAGATCAGCCTGGCCAATATGGTAAAACCCCGTCTCTACTAAAAATACAAAAATTAGCAAGGCGTGGTGGTGCATGCCTGTAATCCCAGCTACTCAGGAGGCTGAGGCAGAAGAATTGCTTGAACCCAGGAGGTGGAGGTTGCATCAAGCTGAGATTGCAGCACTGCACTCCAACCTGGGTAACAGAAAGAGACTCCATCTCAAAAAAAAAAAAAATTAGCCGGGCGCGGTGGCTCAAGCCTGTAATCCCAGCACTTTGGGAGGCCGAGGCGGGTGGATCACGAGGTCAGGAGATCGAGACCATCCTGGCTAACATGGTGAAACCCCGTCTCTACTAAAAATACAAAAAACTAGCCGGGCGTGGTGGCGGGCGCCTGTAGTCCCAGCTACTCGGAGGCTGAGGCAGGAGAATGGCGTGAACCTGGGAGGCGGAGCTTGCAGTGAGCCGAGATCGCGCCACTGCACTCCAGCCTGGGTGACACAGCGCGAGGCTCCGTCTCAAAAAAAAAAAAAAAAAATTAGCCAGGCACGGTGGCACACGCCTGTAATCAGAGCTACTCCGGAGACTGAGGCAGAGAATCACTTGAGCCTGAGAGGCGGAGGTTGCAGTGAGCTTAGATCATGTCACTGCACTCCAGGCTGGGCCACAGAGCGAGACTCTGTCTCAAAAAATAAATAAATAGGCCACACGCGATGCCTCATGCCTGTAATCCCAGCACTTTGGGAGGATGAGGCGGGCGGATCACGAGGTCAGGAAATTGAGACCATCCTGGCTAACACAGTGAAACCCCGTCTCTACTAAAAAAAAAAAAAAAAAAAAAAAAATTAGCCAGGCGTGGTGGCGATCGCCTGTAGTCCCAGCTACTTGGGAGGCTGAGGCAGGAGAATGGCGTGAATGCGGGAGGCAGAGCTTGCAGTGAGCTGAGATCGCGCCACTGCACTCCAGCCTGGGCAACATGTCCGTCTCAAAAAAAACCACAATAATTAAATAAATAAATAAATAAATAACATAAAGTGTCAGGCGCAGTAGCTCCCACCTGTAATCCCAACGTTTTGGGAAACTGAGGCAGGTAGCTTGCTTGAGCCCAGGAGTTTGGGACTGCTGTGAGCAGTGATCACGACACTGCACTCAAACCTGGGCAACAGAGCTAGACTTTGTCTCAAAATAAAGCATGGTGGCTCATGTGTGTTAATCCCAGAACTTAGGGAGGCCAAGGCAGGCAGATCACCTGAGGTTAGGAGTTCAAGACCAGTCTGGCCAACATAGTGAAACCCTGTCTCTACTAAGAGTACAAAAATTAGCTGGGTATGGTGGCAGGTGCCTATACCTAGTTACTAGGGAGGCTGAAGCAGGAGATTCACGTGAGCCCAGGAGACCGAGGTTGCAGCAAGCCAAGGTTGCACCACTACACTCCCGCCTGGGTAACAGAGCAAGACTCCATCTCAAAAAAACAAACAACCAAGTATGGTGGCTCACGCCTGTAATCCCAGCACTTTCACCTGAGGTCAAGAGATCCAGACCATCCTGGCCAACATGGTGAAACCCCGTCTCTACTAAAAATACAAAAAATTAGCTGGGAGTGGTGGCTCGCGCCTGTAGTCCCAGCTTCTCAGGAGGCTGAGGCAGGAGAATCACTTGAACCTGGGAGGCAGAGGTTGCACTGAGCCAAGATCACACCACTGCACTCCAGCCTGGGCGACTGAGACTCTGTCTCAAAAAAAAAAAACCAGTGTCTTCCAAATCTAAGTTGCCGGTGACATCCATTTTCCCAATCCCTTCAGCGGGAATCTCCCATGGAGACTGCCTATCTCCCATGTGCCCAGCTGGTACCTGTGGTTGAGGATTCGGTGGATCATCATCCACTCAGGTTTTATCCCATAGCGATAGAAGCGTTCCTCCATCTCTGCAAATTTAGGGTCCTTGTTTTTTCGTTTTCGGCTTTTTTCTTCATCACCACCAAAGTCCCCAGAAGGTGGCTCATCCATATCATTCTTCCGCTGATAGTTTCGGAACATCACCTGACAGTGCAGCTCCAGCTTGAAGCGGAAAGAGAAAATCAGCCACCAAGAAGCTGTGTTCATTCTTTCTATCCACAAGGCTCTTTTATCACTATCCTATTCATCGTAGCCCCTACATCTCCAGCCTATCCTCAACTTACCTGCAGTTCAGAAACCCAGGAGCAGTGCCAGTAAGACATGCCTTGCCATTTCACAAAGAACTGCCGCTCTGGCCGCCCCTCCAAGGGCTTTGGGGAGGGCGTGTTGGGATCAGCATCTGGAGGCCGAGGCACTGGTGTGGGAGATGGTGGCTGACCCCACTTCCAGATTAGGATCTTCTGCACTTTGCCCTTCAGAGCTGGACACTGAGGGAAAAAGAGACAACTTAATCTCAAATCATAACCATGGGAGAAGGGACAGCCCACAGTCTCAACTTTATCAAAGGACGATTAAGATCTCATTTCAGGCCTGGAGCAGTGGCTCATGCCTGTAATCCCAGCACTTCGGGAGGCCAAGGTGGGCAGATGACGAGGTCAAGAGATCGAGACCATCCTGGCTAACATGGTGAAACCCCGTCTCTACTAAAAATACAAAAATTAGCTGGGCATTGTGGCACGCGCCTGTAGTTCCAGCTACTCGGAGGGCTGAGGCAGGAGAATCACTTGAACCTGGGAGGCAGAGGTTGTAATGAGCCAAGACTGCCCCACTGCATTCCAGCCTAGGGGACAGGACAGAGAGAAACTCCGTCTCAAAAAAAAAAAAGATCTCATTTCAAATAAAATCTAATCCCAGGACTCCTCCAGGGAGAGAATACAGGTTGAGGACCCCTCATGTGAAATGCTTGGGACCAGAAGTATTTTGGATTTCCCACTTCTGGATTAGATACCTATCTAATCCTAACCTGTGATACAATTCTCTCTCCATTTCTGGACATCATCCAGGATTTCCGTGCCACTATCATTCCTATCTGCTTAACAAAGCCAGTAGTTAAGACTTCAATAAGCAGCCAAAAGAATCAGGAAATCAACAAGACTTAAAGCACAGAATTCCTCCCTTAAGCAATCTAAAAGCAGTAAGTGGCCCTATTAAACATTCTAAACTGGCTGGCACGGTGGTACACACCTGTAATGCCAGCACTTAGGAAGGACAAGGGAGCAGAATAATTTCAGAGCAGGAGTTCAAGACCAGCCTAGGCAACATAGTGAGACCCTGTCTCTACAAAGATTTTTTTTTTTTAATTAGCTGGATGTGGTGGCATGCACCAGTACTCCTAGCTACTCAGCAAGAGGCTGAGATAGGAGGATCACTTGAGCTCAAGAGTTGGAGGTTGCAATGAGCTATGACTGCACCACTGCACTCTAGCCTGGATGACAGAGTGAGACCCTGTCTCCAAAAAAAAAGTTTTTTAACAAAAAAATTAAAAACATTGTAAGCTACCAAGACCCTGAGGCAGGGTGTCAACACAGAGACACATGTTCTCAGCTAGAAGAACATTGCTTCATCTCCTCTTCAGAGAGCTGGCAAAACATCAACTCCTCTGTTTGAAGTCAGTCCTACATTTTCCCAGGACAAAAGTATCCCAACACTATAGGATAAAGGAAAATACCTTTCTCAGAGTTGAAAAGCTCACAGTTCCTCTCCCGCACCCCAGCTTCACAATACCCTACATAGAAAAGACTACACTTTCCACATCTTTTGCCCTGGCTGAGATCAGTCACTCACCGTACAACGGGGACAGAGCCATTCACCGTTGGGGATCTCTGGAAGTGGGGGATTCAGGCAGTGGATATGGTAGGAAGAAGGACAGGTATCACAGCAGAGCAGCTCCCCACCATCCTTGCAGACCCGACAGAATTCCATATGGTGGTCATCCTCCTCTTCGAGGTCTCCCCCAACCTCTTCCAGGATCTCCTCACCCTCCGAATTGTCCTCTTTAGCTTCCCACTGGATGCCTTCCTTCTCCTGCAGTAAACGACCACAGATTCAGATTATTACCCCCACCCACCCACCGAAGTCTGAAGCCAGTACCCATCATTCCTTTGAATGCTTCCCAAAGCTCACAACCCGCAGCACCAGCATTTCCATTTCCATCCAGGCCCCAAAGAGCTTTACTGTCCCACCCTTCTTCTCATGAGTTCCAAGGGGCCACAATGGCCAGACACTCACGCAGTGTGGGCAGCTCCACTTGCCCTCAGGAGCCTTCTCCATGTCGGGATCCAGGCAAACCATGTGGTAAGCTCGGGGACAGGTATCACACAGGATGATCTCACCGCCTTGCTGGCACACCTCGCAATAGTCCTGGTGGTCTGTCTCATAACCATCCACAGCAGTCACCTCCTCCTCGCCTGGGCAAGGAAGAGGGAAAGCCCAGTTATTAGAAAAAAACTACCTCCCCCCACCCCCAACCCCTATCTCCTTAGGGAGATTCTTCCCCAATCACTCCCACCTCATCCCATCACAAATATACAGAAGAGAAACACACCTTTCTTTTTCTTTTTAGTGGTTCGGAGTTTCTTGCGGCTGCGGCTACTACGGCTGGTGGAACCATCAGAAACAGAATAGCTATTGATACTGGCATCATCGAAGTCAGATTCCACATCTAAGTCATCATCCTCACTCTGACAGGATGAAAAAGAATAAGGTTAGACATTCAAGCCAAGGGGAAGGAAAGAGTGGCAGACAAGGGAGTGCTCTCTCACTGAGGATACCAGAATCCCAGCAAGCACTGTTATACAGGGAGCCGAGTCTCATCCTGTTCTGTGGGCAACTCCCCACATTCTTATGTGCCTACTATGAAGGACAGGTCCTGATACAAGGTCACATCCTTTCTAGTATACATGGCACCCTCTGTAAAGTGATGGGCTGGGCTCTCACCGAGGATCTCTTACGCTTGGAACCAAAACCTCCCAGCTTGATTTTCAGGGGAGCTACTTTCTTGGGTTTAGGCTTCTTGGCATCAGGTACACGAGGGCTGCCCTTGGGCTTCCTCCGAGCATTGGGACCTAAAATCAGGATACATCCAAATATATAAAATACCACATCACCAAAGATGGGAAAAGATCTTCCCCACATTCAGATGCCCAAACTTCCCTCCAAAATTCAAGACTCACTCCTCCCTCCTATCTCCTACCTTAGGGCTGACAGAACACCATTCCCATGCTCTGTCTTTGACATCTTAAGCCCACACTAGACACCCCCACTCCCATTTGAACCCCATTTCACCTTTGCCCTCCTTGGTCTTGGCCTTGCGGATAGGCACCTCCACAGGGGGAGGTGGTGGTGCAACCTCAGTGGCTGTCACCATGCTCTCCACCACAGCCACCGCTGCTGCTGCCGCAGCTGCCACTGATGCCCCAGAACTGCCTTTGAAGGGATTGTTGGTACTGAACTCCCGCCATTTTGCACCCAAAACCATCATCATCTTGGAGACAGCAATCTTGGGATTTTTTGCAGCAATGAGGGGTCTGGTGGAGAAATGGAGAAGAGCAGAGGAAAATGTTTAAGAATAAAAGAGGCCAGGCGCAGTGGCTCAAGCCTGTAATCCCAGCACTTTGGGAGGCCGAGACGGGCGGATCACGAGGTCAGGAGATCGAGACCATCCTGGCTAACACAGTGAAACCCCGTCTCTACTAAAAAATACAAAAAACTAGCCGGGCGAGGTGGCGGGCGCCTGTAGTCCCAGCTACTCGGGAGGCTGAGGCAGGAGAATGGCGCAAACCCGGGAGGCGGAGCTTGCAGTGAGCCGAGATCCGGCCACTGCACTCCTGCCTGGGCGACAGCGCGAGACTCCCTCTCAAAAAAAAAAAAAAAAAAAAAGAATAAAAGAAAGAAAGAGAAGAAAGAAGAGATAATAGAAAGACTCTCCTCCCCCTTCCGCAAGCCCCTCCTGTTTTACCTGACAAACTGGCTGAAGGCCTTGTAGTTGGTGAGGGTTCGATAATCCTCCTCTGAGAACACATGGTCAATGTCTTCCATGCCCCAGTCTTCCAGGAGCTGAGCAGATGATTTAGGCTCCTGCAGAAAGAGCAAAGTCAAGCACCTGCCACCTAGTGCCCACACCTGCTAAACAAATTTGTACTGAAAAACCAGAGTAACAGAGTTAAAAGGAAAAGAAAAGAAAGTGTTCTAAAGGGCAGTAGGATGTCTAAGAAACAAAAGGACAAAAGTTTAACTGTACAAAGAAGAGGATGCAGGTCCAGGCACCTTTGAATCATCATCATCGTCATCCTCCTCCTCCTCCTCCTTCCGCTTGGATTTGCTCTTCTTCTCTTTCTTAGGTCCAAGCTTCTTCTTCTTCTTCTTACCAGGGGTATAGTCGCTGCCCTCACTGTCTGAGCGCAGAGCCACCTCTTCCTCCTCCTCCACAAACTCTGGCCCCTCCCCAGAGCTGTCCCCCAGCTGCCGGCATAAGAGCATACGCTGGAGCAAGGAAAGGGGGGGAGAGGGAGACAGACACACACATGCTACACACATGCTGACCTCAGGACAGCCCTGAGGCTCATCCCCAGAACCTGGCCCACCACTCCTAAGAAAGAAACAAATGCCCTCAGCCCTTCAACCCTTCTCAGAGCTCCTCCCTTCTTCTTCTGGTTCCCCGTAACATTCAGTCACCCACTCACCTCCTTTTTTTGGCGCTTGCTCTTAGGGATTTTAGGGTCCCGAGGTTTCTTAGGCTTTTTCTTCTTCTTGAGCTTTGGAGTCTCTGTTTCTGACAAATCCTCTTCTGGGTCCTCTTCATTTTCTACATGTATTTGGCAAAGAGTGGTAGGCAGGGAAAAAGATCAATAGCAAAAGGTTAGGCCCTAATCCAGAGGCTTTAGACTTTATTCCCCACCTCTTGTCCCAGATTCCTCTGAAGAGAACTGCTATACTCTGTACAGAAGGAAGCTGATACCCAGGACAAAAACAGACAAAGAGAGAGCTGTATATACCCAAAATAGGCCTGCCAGGCCAGACCAGGCCCACCTCGGGCAGCTGTCCAGACCCCTGCCTCCTCTCTCCCAATTCCTACCAGCAATCCTCTAGATGTTCACCAGCACAGCTGAACTGAGCTGCTTAGAGTTCACCATGTAAGACAACTAGATTTAGGCCTCCTATAACTGGCCACCAAGTATTCTATAAACTAGGGAATGAGAATGAAAGATCCTACTCAGAAAACAAAAACTATACAATATACCTTCCCAGAACAGGATCAGTTCAGGGGTCTCGGAAACCACATCCTTCTCCAACCACTTTGAAATCATCACTGCTCAAATTAACCAGAACCTCTAAGTCCTAGGTTCAGGTGCCAGACCAATCTCATGCCCACTCCTAAAATACAATTTCCTTTCCCCATCTCCAACCCTAATGTTCCTCCTCAGCTTCTCCTGGGTCAGCAGCCTCTTCTCCCTAGGGGCCCAAATCAGCCCAGCTGTCACCATCTCCCCCTGCACCCGCCCCCCAGCAATCCTCCTCCCATCTGGCTCCACCTCCTCCCCTGGCTGGAAGCACACACAAAGCCTGGGGTAATACTGAAAGCTCCTGGGCAAGGATAGGTGGGAAGGGGCACACAGAAGGCCAGGAGGCAGCTTCCTTTGTAACAGACATTCACACCAGACTCCCTCCTCCCTCCTCTCTCTCCCTCTTTCCAAGCCACCCCCGCCCAAGTTGGGGGGGGGGGTAGAGAAAGGAGTGGAGAGAAGAAGGGAGTGCCTCACCCACTGAGGAGAGGGAAAATGGCTCCTGACCGCAGAAGCCAGTCCAGGGCACCCAGCTGCCAACATAGGACAGACAGGAAGTGGCAGGGGAGGGGGCGGGGTTGATGGGGGGGCGGGGTTGACAGAGGTGGGGCGGGGGGAGACTGCCCTCACAGAAGCCTCCCCAAATTATTACCTGGCCCCAAGTCCAAATGCCACCTACTCTGGGATGACACGGTTCACAAGAGGCCACCCTAATGTCCTAAGCAAAGAAACCCAAGGAGAGTGAGACAAACACGAAGGTAATACTAAGGGAAGAACTCGATTACTCCCTCGATCACAATTATTTTTTCAATCATCAGAGCTGAGATTTAACAAAGGCTCAGTGGACCTGTGGTCAGGACATACAACCTTCTCCCCAAATTTCTGATACCCAAAAGATTTAGTTTGAGGAATGGAGGCCCACAAGAAGCCTCTGAAGCTCAGCTTCCTCACCCCCCCCACCCAGAGTCCTATCCAACAAATATGGGAATGTCTGCACAAAAAAAAGGAGCAGGACCCAGACAGTGGTAGAAGATAACATCCCGGCCGGGTGCAGTGGCTCATGCCTGTAATCCCAGAACTTTGGGAGGCTGAGGCGGGCAGATCATTTGAGATCAGGAGTTCGAAACTAGCTTGGCCAACATGGTGAAACCCCATTTCTACTAAAAACACAAAAATTAGTCGGGCATAGTGGTGGGTGCCTGTAATCCCAGCTACTCAGGAGGCTGAAGCAGGAGAATCCCATGAGCCAGGGAGGTGGAGGTTGCAGTGAGCCAAGATCGTGCCACTGCACTCCAACCTGGGTGACAGAGTGAGACCCCGTCTCAAAAATAAAAAAGAAAGTAATATCCCTCCTTCAATCCCTGACATGCTCTTAGCTCTTAACCCCCAAAATTAGCCCTAAAATGTCTCTGGCTCCCCACTTCTTGAGCTAGACAGACACTAGGGAATGAGACATTAGGCTGGACAAAGCACCATCAGCCTCCCTGCTTCTCAGCCCAGAATAAGACCAGGCACAAGAAAGCCCCTCCCATTCCCCCTTGGGAATGGAACACCAGCCCGGATTTCACCAGAATCATTTTCTTCAGGGCTTTTCCCCAACAATCCCCAAGTCAACCCCCAATCCCCATCAGCTAGCTATATCTCACCACCCCCATAAAAGCTGGAAGTGGAGATAAAGATAACCCATAGAGGCAAAGGGGACATCCTTCCATGCACATGGAACCCCCAAACTTCTCAGGCAAATAATATGCTGAAATGGCAAACAACAAACTGACTGAGATATAGAGGAAGATTTGGGAAAGGGACAGGAATGGGGTGTGGCAAGTGGAAAAAGTGGGTCATGCTACAGCTCAGGACAGAGTTCACAGCTCCTGCACAGCTCCCAGTCAACATGAAAGGCAGCCCCAGCCCAAGGGGACAATGGGAGGCCAAGATGTGGAACCCACAATGTCTAGGCAGCACTACTGTTTCTCATGCCCCTTTCAGAAGGACGGGGTCCCCTTACCAGCACCACCACCCTGCCCTCACCTTGGGCAAGGGCATGGAAATCTGCCCCTCTACCCTACACAAGGATGAAACCAAGTTTCTCATCCCAACAGCCAAGACTCCATGACAACACTAACCCCTCTCCTAAATGGCCTCAGGTTGAAGTCAAGACTTCCAACTTAAAAAGTACCAAATGTGAAAGCATCTCTCCCAGACCACCTCAACTTCCACTGAAGCTAAGAAGAGAGAAGGCAGAAGTGAATGATGCTGGATGAGAAACAAAAACAGGATCAGCAGGCTCCAAAATGAGAAGAAAAGTAGAAGCAGAAGGAATGAAGAAATGACACATAGAAAAAAAAAAAATGAAACTAGAAAACATGAAGGTCAAGGAAACAAGTAGATGACTTAGCTAGGGGCTCTGAAAAAGGACACAGAAGAGAAAGACATCTGCTTAGGAACATGACATCAACCATCATTTGAGGATAGACAAGGGCTCCCCCAATCAGGCAATGTAGTTATAACCATACGGGTTTGGCCAGTTCATGGAGCAACCCCAAAACACAGATAGAACAACCCCTAGCACACCTACACAGACGCTTCACACTGCTAGCCTAAACCCCAGGCTACCTCATAGAGACAGAAGCCAGTAGGAAAAAAGCCAAAATTATGTCCACTCACCAAGAGAAGAGAGATGCCCTCCCTTCTTTTGCCCCTCTTCACTAGGCTATTACATCCTTCCCGAGCCCCCATCACTTCCCCACTCAAAACATTCCAGCAATCTGCCTGGCTAAAAGCACTCCAGATCCTGCTGAGGAGCGCGATTCAAACTTCACACAGCTGAGACAGCACAGAAAACCGGTAACTGATCAGAAGCTAAAAATAATCAGATAGAGTGTAACCAGCACTCCCTCTTTCTTTTCCACAGCGGCAACCACAGGATCCTACTAGCACAGATGCCGGGCTGGTCTTTCAAATAGAATCCTCAATGCCCCCCTCCGCCGCCACCACAAGCCTCCAGGGGTCCCAGCTACCTGCATTCCTCCGAGGACCCACACACAAGGTAATGCCTGCCAGCCCAGAGAGCTCCCTCAACTGGGAACTGCAGAGCATTCCTCAAGACAGAGTGCAGCAAGCTGGCATCTCCGTCCGCGGTGCCCAGGAGGCACATGGCTTCCACCCCCCTCACACTAGAGCTCCGCAGAAGGGAACCACTCCCTTCGGATGCCCTCCACCTCCGGCTCCGGCTCTGCACAGAGACAGCCGAGCAACACAGTCCTGCCTCACCAGAGCAGTCACTCGGGAGAGCCCCAGATGCCTCCTTCCCGCCCTGGGCCCTTGGGGAAGATGTTACCTGGGTGGGGTGGGGGCAGGCTGGTGTTCAAAAGTGCATCCATATCCTCCTCCTCACTGCCCGCCGAGCAGGGGGACGGGGAGCCCAGGCCCGACGCCATCCCCTTCCGCTCCCGGCCAGGGAATTGGCCCAGCTGCTCCTGCCGGCGGCCTGGGGCCCTCTACACTGGCCCGAGTCACTGTGCGGGGGAGGGGGGAGAAACAGAGAACAGTCAGTGACGCGCACTGTCCCCCTCCCCCACACCCACCCGCTCTTTCCGCCCCCCACCCCAGCCACCCTAGCAGGGCACCCGAACCGCTCAGGCTGAACTTAGTTCCACACTCCTTGGGGGCAGCCCGGAAGCCGGCTCCCCGGCAGGCGCCCCCACGGAGCGAGGGAGCGACGCCTCCGAGGGCAGGCTGGTGCAAGCGCGGGGAGGGGAGACGCCGGGCTGGACCGAGCGGGGTGTGACGGGGGAGGGGGTCCGAGTGGCAGCGGCACGGGGGGGCCAGGGGAGGCGGCAGGCGGCGAAGCGCTCTGGGACACAAGGTCACTTGGGGGTGGGGGGGCGCCTCCCTGCGCCCAGGGAGGGGCCAGTCCCCAGACAGGGCAGCTCTCCAAAGGCTGTCCTCTGGGACAACTCAGGTTCTCCTCAAGAGCTGCGGGGACGAGGGGGCGTGGAGGCTCGGGCGCTGCGGGGGGCCGGAGGCAGGGACCGGGGGGCGAAAGCGTCCCACCGGGAAGGGGGCCGGGCCACGTGTCCCAGGGGGGCAAGTGATCAAAGGGCGAGGGGGTGGGCGCCGGGCATTGTGGGAGACCAAGCCGGAGGCGGGGGTCGCGGGGAGCAAGACTCCGGCAGGGTTAGGGCGGGTGCTAGGGAGGAGGCCGGGCGCCCTGCAGGCCAGGAAAGGAAGGGTCGGCTCCTCTGGGCAAGGGGCGGTCCGCGGGTCCGGAGACGCCTAAGGAAGGGGCGGGTGACGGGAAGACCCTCGGGGCTGGTCGGGCCGTGAGGGGCGTCTCTTTGGGAACCCGGCGCTATCCTCACCCCGGAGCCGCCGCAGGTCGCGCTGGGTCCGGCTCAGTGTCACTCCCGCTCCAGCTCCTCCTCGCCGCGGCCGAAGGGGGGAAAATGGCTCCGGCTCCGGCGTCGCCTCTTAAAGGGCCTGAAACACCGGCCGGGAAATCCCACCGCACAGGCCCCGCCCCCCCACGGACAGCCCATAATAACCTCAACCAACTCCAACCCCCCCTTCCACTACCGCCACCCTCCTCCCCAGGTCTCCCGGGCAACCCCCGCCCCCTCGTCGCTCAGGCAACCACTGGCCACGCCCCCTTCGAGCGCGCGCGCGCGTGTCACCTGGGCAACCGCCCACCTCCTGGCCATCCCATAATACACACGGACATCCCCCCAAAACACACACACATACACCCTGCCCCCCAACATTTCATACACATATGTCAGGGGCTGCTGACATAATATTGCAGACCTTTTGCAACTAACCCTCTTAGACATCCCATAATAGCCATCCTTTGCCAACTTCTTCACTCTTGGCCCTAATGCTAACATCCCATAATAATTCACCTCTCTCTCCCCATGGCCATCCCATAATAAGCACCCCTCCCAGCACTTATGCCTCATATCCCATAATACTCAGCCCCATCCCCCACAGACATCCCATAATAACCATCCTTCATCCCCCCCCAGTTCAACCCCCCATAATAGTCTGAAACCCCCCCCCCCCCCATACTACAACAACGGACACTCGGCCTCCTCCCACACACATCCCATAATAATCAGTCTCCCACTTTCTATACTGACATCCCGTAATAACTAACCCCCTAGGGCTGCCCTCAGTCCCTGCAGGCTAGGGTCTAGAGGCTCACGTCACCCCCACCCTTCCCTCTTCTAGCTCCACAGCCTATAGTAAGTACCCCTCCTCTATCAAAAAGATAACCCGTAATGATCAACAGCCCTACTGTCGCCCCACAGATGGACATCTAATCTCTTTTCCTCTGACACTGGAAAGCTATCCCATAATAATTTTACTCTCCTACCCACATCCTGACATCCCATAATAATTGCAAGGAGCCCGTGGTCAACCAAACATACCGTAATACTCCCAACACAACCCAGTGTCACATCCCATAATGCTTCATCTCCACTCCACCACCCCTATACCCTTTGAGCCAGGCATCCCATAATATTCATATTCTTCCCACCCCCATCTCCAGGCGCTGTCAGTCTATTCTAACACCCAAAACAGGGAGGGCCAGGCAGGCTACCCACGCTTCCCTGTCCCCGCCCCCACTTGCACACACCTTAATCCCTTTCTGGGCCAAAGCAGTATCCTGGCAAAAAGCCTCCTCATGTCTGGGACCCCAGCTTCCCTCATACCATCATTTCCAGACACTTGGGGGCTAGAAGCCCACCTAGGGCCCCACTTAGTCCCACCAAAATCCAAGTATTTTCCAGATGCTTACCTCCAGCTCCTAAGTTTTGAAGAACACCAACCAACCAAAATACCAAGCTGACAGATGAAACATTTACATGAAGTCTAATTCACCCTACAACATCCCATAATAATTACCAACTCCCATCCAAAGACTATCTCTCAACATTCTAGCAATCCTCTCCCTCACCACACCCCCAGGTCAGGGACCTTTCACCAACACCTGCAGGCCACTCCGGCGAATGGACATGGCATCATGATGTGAACTCAGGATCCTTCTCTATACACACCGAGAGTAGAGGCCTGCCCTCCCCCTACTCACCACTGCTCATGTTCATTCAACCTATGTTGACAGAGTACCTAGCAAGGCGGAGCTGCGCACCATGGAGAAACAAGGAAGACCAGGGGGCCTCGCTTCAAAAAGCATAAGCAACCAAGCAAACTATGATACACGACAGACAGAATGGTGCCAAGGGAGAACTGCTGAGCACTATTTCCCAATTTCCTGTTACAGCAAATAAAATCCCCCTGGTCCCAAGAGAGAACATATCCCAGTAAGATTTATCGTGGTCCTTCCAGAGGCTGGAAGATGATACTTAAAGGATTTATGGATATAGACCATAGTCAACATGATCTCCTATCTGTTCCCTACTTACTAGGGGATTTTTATTGGAAAGCAAGTTCATCCATCCAGTGTTCCTAATACTGAAATCCTATAATATGTTCATGTCCTTCCTTCTTAAGAGACTCCACAATATGCCAGCATTGTTTCTCCCATTCTTGAACACCAAATCCTCCTTATCCTTGATGTCCCATATTTTTCAGGCACTTTCCCATTTTATATCCTGAAGTCTCATAATACCTCCAATGGCCTCCATCCTCATCTTGTTGGGGCCCCATTCTCCACTTCAAAAAAAAAAATCTTTTAGTTGTGTAATGTTCCCCATCTTCCCGCCTGTATAGAAGTCAATATTCCAGCGGGGCACGGTGGCTCATGCCTGTAATTCCAGCACTTTGGGAGGCCAAGGCAGGTGGATCACAAGGTCAGAAGTTCAAGACCAACCTGGCCAAAATGGTGAAACCCCATCTCTACTAAACATGCAAAAGCCTGATGTGGTGGCACACGCCTGTAATCGTAGCTACTCAAGGGCTGAAGCAGGAGAATTGCTTGAACCCAGGAGGTGGAGGTTGCAGGAAGCTGAGATTGCACCATTACACTACAGCCTGGGCAACAGGCGAGACAGTCTCAGAAAAAAAAAAAAAAAAAGAGTCAACATTCCAGGAGGCCTACATTGAATTATGCCCCAAGGTAGCCCTCCAGCATATACCATCCCCTTCCCTTATTATGCCTACCCTCCAGCCACCCTATGGACGCAACCCTAGAAGTTGAAAAAACCCAATTTTGTTTTGTTTTGTTTTGAGAGATAGGGTCTCAGTGGCGCAATCACAGCTCACTGCAGCCTCAACATCCTGGACTCAAGTAATCCTCCCACCTCAGCCTCCTACCTGTAGCTGGAACCACAGGCACACACTACCACACCTAGCTAAATTTTAAATTTATTGTAGAGACGGGGTTTCACTGTGAACTCCTGGACTCCAGTGATCTTCCTGACTCAGGAAAGAGCCCAATCTGAAAACCCTTTGGCCCTCAGAAAACCTGAGCCCATCAGCCTGTCACTTTTCCCTCTTCCTGAAGCCCAGGGATTCAGGCCTGAGTGAAAACCAATGTCCCAGCACCACTGCCTTGCTGCCCTGACCCCAGGCCAAGGATAACGTCTCCCTCTGCTCATTTGCCTTTTTTGCATGGGTTCAAGACCTATGGAAGTGGGACGAGTTGAAAAGAAACTGGAACTTCCTTGTAGAAAGGGCCCTTCCTAACCAGTAGTGAGTGGGATGAACCTCATGCCATCTCTGCATTACCCTTCTCATCTCATTTCCCTAGAGGAAGTCCTGGCCAGATGGCTTTCCCCTTCTCTAGGATCCAAGGGACTGGAGAACTGGCACAAAGAAACAAGTTCAGGGAAGGCAAGAGCTTGCCTCAGGGAATTACAATCCCTCTGGTCCTGAGCAGAACACCAGAGACGCAGACAGGTCTTCCACTAGCTCCTGGCTGACTTTGTAAACCCACTAGCATTCCACATTTAACTCTCATCTTAGGACTGGAGTTTTCGGCATCAAAGACATCAGGTCCTGTCAAAAGCTCCCTCTGTCACCTTTGAAGTAGGTGTTTTCTTTTTCCAACCTTCCCTTCAGCTCCTTGGCCCACCCTCTTACTGTACTCATTGTGGCAAGCGGGCCATTCTCCTCCGTTCTGCAAGTCTTCCAGTTTCCCTAGTTAAATGCTCTTGACATCAAGACTGGGCCCCATTTACTTACCCAAGCCCTCTCCCATACTTATTCTGAGTACTAAGAATGAAACTTGTGTTCCACAACGGGCAGTGAGGAGGCAGCTCTTTTCAGATATCATGATGTGGGGACACCTCCTTTCAGGGAAGTTTCTCCTTCCTACAGAGGGCTGCCAGATGCCTCTTGTACCCTCTTCTACCCTCATTTCTCCAGGGGATTCAGTCTGTCTCTGGGCCTCAAATTCCCCTCTGCAGTATCTCCATCTGCCCATACCCATACGCTCATTTCCACAGTCATCTGTCCATATAAACCAGTAAGAGAGTGTTTAACTGGGTAGTCACAGCCTCCTGCCCGTGACTAAAAATATCCACATTTTATTTATCCATATATCCTTTGTCCACTATCACCCTGTGTCCCTATTCCTGTAGGTTCTACCCACTTCTTCCTTTGCTGCTCTTGTTCCCCACCTCTCCCTGACACCACAACAAGGAGAAAGTTAAAATCCCTTCCTCTCTTCTTGAGTTCCAGAAAGGGCTCGGAGGTGTGTGCTGGTGTGTTGCTTTTTGGTCCTTATGCTTCTACGCTTCCCCTCCCTCCTCTAGCCCCATGCTACCCTCCCAGATAAATTATAAATAAACCACTAGCATGATTGGCCCAGGGAGACTAAGGGTGGGATAATCTCCTAATTAACGCACCCAGGAGGGCAGCCTCTCTAGCCAGTTAGAGTTCTGTTTTCATCCCATGGTACAGAAGAACCTAGAATAACACTCAGAGTGGGTCGGTCACGGAGTTTTTCGCATTTGCTCTATAACTCCTCTCCTTACACCTCTGTTTTGCGTGAACCTGAAAAACTCTGTTTATAAGAGGTCCAAGGGGCCACAGTGTTCTCCTGCTCTGTCAGAAGAGGGGATTTTGGGAGACAACAGAGGGAAGAAAAGCCACAGTGACAGTACACTCCAAAGGCTAGACAGGATGCAGATTACGTGGGGCTTGGGGGTGACATGCCAGGTGTTTGTATCTCAGGAGGCAACCTAGCCTCTCTGTTCTTTGAGTGTGACTGCAAGGTAGCAAAGCGCCCCATGCACAACCCCCCAACCTGAGCTATGGTCCCCGGGCTCAAACCCAGGAAGACAAAGATGGAAGGAAGATGGGTACTATTGCCATCTAGGAGTACTACTCCCTTTGGTATGCCACCGGCCAGAACCTCTCAGTTCTCACTTGCAGCGCAGCACTGCAGCCGACGGACTCACAGGGTAACCCTGTATCGCATAAGCTGTTCAACGGACCCAGGTGTCCAGGGTTCAGATTTGGCTCGCTGGAGCCTGCCTCAGGGGCCCCTTCAAACAGCTGTCACCAAAGAAACCTCTCCAGCCACTTACTCCTGCCAGGCCTCAGGTCCGACTCCAGGGCTCACCCTGCCGTCCCCAGCTCCTTCCCTCCCTCTTCCTTCCCTCCCCCTCCCCACCCCTCCCTAGAGCTTCACCTCTCCTGGACAGCCCCACCCAGCTGTGCAGGGCACATCCCATAATAATCCTCCTCGCTAGCCTTACCCCCCCAAAAAAAGAGAGGCGGCCATCCCATAATAGCCACCCACAAGAGACATTCCGCGGTGACCGCCCCCTCCCTGCAGAGCTGCTGGGAGCAGCCATCCCATAATAGCTGGCCGCCTGTTTTACTGGTTACGGCTGTGGAGGGAGCTGGAGAGGAAATGGAGGGGAGGGGGGAGGGGAGAAGGATCCAGGGCCCCCACTTTGTGGGATGCAGGGAGAAGGGGAAGGAGGGTGGTATAAGGGGCTAGGGTGCAGAGGAGGCCGTTGTGCAGGTGGGAGGTGTGATCCACTGACCACGACCACGCTGCTTTAGGGCTTTCTCCCCATTCGCCAGGGGCTACTTTTCCCCTCAGCACCCCGGAGGTGTCTGCTAGTTAGGGGAGATGCCTGGGATGGGTTGAGGTGCCCAAACTCTGTGTGTGTAGGGAGATGGGTTTCAGGTGTTCCCCTTGGGGCTTCTGAGAGAGGAGGGTGACCTTAGAAAGGATGGTAGGCGAGTAAGGGTTGAGGAGGTGGGGGGGGGGGGCTGGAGAAGAGCTCCTCAGGCCCTCCCCATTCTGCACCACCATCCCATAATAATCCCCCCAGCCCCACTCCCCCTCCCACACACGACATCCCATAATATCTTCTGGAGAAGCAGTCCCCGCAGTAGGTACAAAGAGCTATCCCATAATAAGCTCCCCCACCCCCACTCACTACCCCCCCCAACTTGGCCCCCCCTCAGTCACATGCAGCCGGTGCCATCCCCCGCTGCTCCCCCCTCTGGCCACCGAAGGCCTTGCCAGCCCATAATACTCTTGCCTCTGGTCGCAGGAGGCCTCCAGCCCATAATACTCCCTTCCACCACCACCCCCCCCCTTCCCGCCCCGCACCCCTTCCTCCCGCCTCCAGTTGGAGCCGGGCCTCACCAGCCCATAATATTCCCCAGTCTCCTAAGGCTGTTCCAGCCCATAATACTCTCCCTGTCTCCTAAGGCCTCTCCATCCCATAATACTGCCAGACGCCTGACCTGTGGGCCAAACCCCAGCCCGTTCCACACATCGAGGCTGTGTCAGCGCCGCCGGCCTCCTTCCCTGTCCCTCCTCCCTCCCTGGTCGCGCTTTCCCTCCCAGGCTTTCTCCCGCCCTCCTGCCCTGGGCCCCTCTCCCAGCCCCACCCCGTGCCTGCCTGGGCCCTCGCTTCCCCTCCAGCCTCCTCCCTTGCCCTTTCTCCATTGCTTGGTTCTCCAGCCAGCTTACCCCTGTCTTGCACTTTTCCACCTCCTCCTTGGTCTATGGGATGGACATGGGCCTAGTGGGGAGAGAGTGCCCCCAGAGGGCAACAGGCCAGTCGCTGCCCCTAAAGACTGCCTGCTTGACCTGGCACCGTGGAAACCTGCCCAGCCTGCCTTGTTCACCACCTCCCGTGGTCCTAGTTCTGATGGCTGGCAGAGCTCTGTCTGGGTGAGGATTCACCTGGAGCCCTTCACGTCTTCCGGAAACACTCGCGTTGGGCATTACTGGCAGTTTATCAATGGCCTTGCCTCCCCATGCTCATGTTGGAAAGATGGCGTTCCCACTTATGGGGCCTCTAGAGTACCTTTCAAAGGTGGGCTCCTTGACCCTCACAATAACCCAGTAAGTGGATATTATGAGCCCCATTTCACAGAGAAATGGGAGAAAACAGAGGCTCAGAGAGGTCAAGAAATTTGTTGAAGCCACATTGCCAAGAAGTGAGAGAGTTGAAATTCATGCCCAGATTTGTTTGATTCCAAAGTTCTGGAGCCTTTGGGATTCCCCACACCCTGAGTGAGAAAGTTCACCTTCCAGTACTTTCCATGCTCCTCTGGCAAGGACATGGTGAGAACTACCCCAGCTTGTCCAGGGCCTTCCTGTGTGAGATTAACCTTCCCTTCCCCATTTCTTCCATGGGACCCCAGATGGCAGCCTCGAGGGAATTCCATCCTCAAGATGGTTGAGGACCAAGAAGGAAGAATCTCTGCTCTCCTTTGGTATCCCTTACCTCTGCCCTGGCGCTCCTAAATTTCTTTTAATATCAATGATTGTGGCCAGGTGTGGTAGCTCACACCTGTAATCCCAGCACTTTAGGAGGCAGAGGCAGGAGGATCACATGAGGCCAGGAGTTCAAAACCAGTCTGGCCAACATGGTGAAACCCCGTCTCTACTAAAAGTACGAAAATTAGCTGGGCATGGTGGTGCATGCCTGTAATCCCAGCTACTCAGGAGGCTAAGGCAGGAGAATCACTTGAACTTGGGAGGTGGAGGTTGCAGTGAGCCGAGATAGCACCACTGCACTCCAGCATGGATGACAGAGCAAGACCTTGTCTCAAAAAATAAAATAAAATAAAATTAATGGTTGTTACTCTTCCCAGCTACTCTCACCACGTGGAGGGACCATCCTACAGAGGAGACAGACTTTGAGGAAGGGCAAACCAAAGAATGGTCCCTGCTCAGTGTAGACAATCAGGAGTGCTGCCTTGGAGTTGTAGGGTACATCACAAGCTGGGGGAGGGGAGTCATGGCCAACTGCATGAAGTCTTAAGGCATCTTGCTTGTGTGTGGGCCCTCGATGGGGTGTATTTTAGGGTCCAACACAATTGGAACCTTGAGTGAGCCAGCTCTCAACCCCCCCAACCCCTGCAGCCACATGGTGTTTGATAAACAGGGAGCTGAGACAAACAGAGAGTGAAGGGGTGGGTGTGCTGTAGGGGCAAGTGGATTAGGAGCATGGAGGAAGAACTGGGAAGAGGAAGGCCAAGATGATGCAGCAGATTCAAGGCAAGCCAGGCAGTTGAAAGAGGTGGCTACATGAGGAAGGGAGGAGAAGGAAGGAAACCCGGGTGATCTGTAACAGGAAAGAAAGTCCCAGGAAGGAGAGGTGTACTGCAAAAAGCAGGAGTTTGGGAGCCAGATACAGATCCAGCCACTTCCTAGTTGTGTGACCTTAAGACCTCAGATTCTCCAGGGTGTTTCTTCTGTAAAAGGGATGAACATCGTCTCTAACTCAGACTATATTATTTAATATAATAAAGAAGATAATGCATCTTAAACACTAACTTGAAATCTTGGCATACAGAAGAGTATTTTTTAAACCTGCTAAAAGTCCGGGTGCAGTGGCTCATGCCTGTAATCCCAGCACTTTGGGAGACCAAGGTGGGTGGATCACCTGAGATCAGGAGTTCAAGACCAGCCTGGTCAACATGGTGAAACCCTGACTCTACTAAAAATACAAAAATTAGCCAGGCATGGTGGCGGGCGCTTGTAATCCCAGCCACTTGGGAGGCTGAGGCACGAGAATAGCTGGAACCTGGGAGGCGGAGGTTGCAGTGAACCAAGACCATGCCACTGCACTCCAGTCTGGGCAACAAGAGTGAAACTCCATTTCAAAAACAACAACAACAAAAATTGCTAATGCTCATTCCCTTCCATCTAAGATTTTCCCCTTCTCTGTCTTTGGATTTTCCTAGACCTTGAATGGAGCAGCTCCAGGACAGGGGGTGAGGGTTCTGGACTTCATACTGCTCGCTTAGTCTTGGGAACCCTATGAAAATAGCCTAATCTATTCTTGCCTCTCTCTTCTCTTGATGGAAAGCCTTTGGATATCTGAATGGGGGAAAATAGTCCACCAGGGCTTTGACACCAGAGATTTCACATCAGAGACAACGTATTGCCATCTAGCTCTTCCACAGGCCATGGTCACACTTGTCCTCAGCTATTTTTTTTTTTTTTTTTTTCAGACGGAGTTTTGCTCTTGTTGCCGAGGCTGGAGTGCAATGGCACAATCTCGGCTCACTGCAACCTCCGCCTCCCAGGTTCCACGCTATTCTCCTGCCTCAGCCTCCCTAGTAGCTGGGATTACAGGCATGTGCCACCATGCCCGACTAATTTTGTATTTTTAGTAGAGATGGGGTTTCTCCATGTTGGTCAGGCTGGTCTTGAACTCTCGACCTCAGGTGATCCGCCCGCCTTGGCCTCCCAAAGTGCTGGGATTACAGGCATGAGCCACCGCACCTGGCCGCCCTCAGCTGTTGTAATGGCTCCCTGACAAGTCTGTCTTTTCCTTAGACTCTCCCCACCAATCATTTTCCTCCAGCTTATTCCACACAGTTTGTCAGTGTGAGCAAAACCTCACTCAGGAGCCTCCGTGGGCTTCCCATTGCCCACTAAACCAACTGCCAATACCTTACGCTGCATTCTTGTGTTTTCTGCCTGGCATTATAGTTTTTGTTTACTTGTTCTATGGTTCCCACTAGATTGTAAACTACTTCACAGCAAGATCTGACTGTTCATTCATTCAACAAATATTTATTGAGCACTTTCTCTGTGCCAGGCACTGTTTTAGATGCTGGGGATCATCAGAGAATCGAAGAAAAATCCACGCCCCCACGGAACTTACATTCTACCTAGGATATAGGACGGGGTGGCGGAGATGATAAACTATAAAAATTAGAATAAATAAATTATATGGTATGTTGGAAAGTGATACATGCCGTGAGTTGTAATCACTTTGGAACTCACATACCTGCCTATAAAAGTACTCAAGTAATCTTTAAAAATTGTGTTTGATTCTGTTTGAATAGGGCAAAGTGCTAAGATTTTGGACTACGAGGTTTTGTGCTGCTGGTGCTCTCAGGACAGGAAGGGCACAGATCTTGAACCCTGAAGATGAAGAGAGATGGAGCAGGTGCTAATCAATAGGCCTCTTCCACAGTGGCTGGAGGTAAGTGCGGGGCTCCAGACTCCAGTCTCCATCCAGATGGAGAAAGGCCCAGATTTCATGGCTATCCCTGACGAATCTGGGTCAGTTCTCTCATTTGGCCACCAGGGGTCATTTTACCCCTGTAAATCACCGTCTGGAGCACTTAGCATAAAGGCACACACAAAAGGCTACCCTGGACTAAAACACACAGACACAAATGGAGAACCCTGACACACACACACACTCTCTCTCTCGCTCTCTCTCACACACACACACAGTGCACGCACACACATATAAAGATACAGTATTGAGACATAGGGTCAGAAATGCTGTAGGATGCACACAGAGCAACAACTCCCTCAGTAATGTCAGGGTCTGAAGATGTCCACAAGTGCCAACTCTGCAGCCCCTCCGAGCCCCCAACTTGGGTAAAGAGGGAAGGAATAGCCGGGCGCGGTGGTTCATGCCTGTAATCCCAGCACTTTGGGAGGTGGGCAGATTCACCTGAGGTCGGGAGCTCGAGACCAGTCTGGCCAACATAGTGAAACCCCATCACTACTAAAAATACAAAAAATTAGCTGGGTTTGGTGGTGTGCACCTGTAATCCCAGTTACTTGGGAGGCTGAGGCAGGAGAATTGCATGAACCTGGGAGGCGAAGGTTGCAGTGAACCGAGATCACGCCATTGCACTCCAGCCCAGGCCACAGTGTTAGACCCCATCTCAAAAAAAAAAAAAAAAAAAAAAAAAAGGAAGGAATAGTAGATGGCCCATTTCCGTTGCTTCCAGCGTGCTGAGAATGGACAGCCTATTCCTGTCCTTCCATCTCACTCTTAACTTCCCCATAAACTCTTCTCTCCTGGCTATGGCACAGTTCTCTTAGTTCCCTTTTTCCTCCCCCAGAGAAGCCCCATTCCCTCCCCCTCAGCATATGACTAGTTCCACCCCAGTCTCCATCCCTGCCCCAGGGCTGCTGCTCTGATATGCCCAGGGTAGTGTTCCATTGTATGTACTACTCCTAGGGCCGCAGGAAAACCCCAAGACATGAAGACTATCAGAATTGATTAATTTATTTAGCACTGCCCTCTCCCCACAATAATAGAAAGCACTGTACATAATGCCCTGGGAAGAAGTTAGACATGAACTCTAATACTTCAGGACAAGCGTGGTTCTCAAAGTGTGATCCAGGGACCAACCCTTTGAGGGAGTCCACGAGGTCAAACTATTTTCATAATACTGCTACACAGATATTATTTGTCCCTTTCACACTCATTTTCTCACAAGTATACTGTAGAGTTTTCCAGAGGTTTCCTGAAGTGTGTGTGGTGACATTATTGCTCTCGTGGCTAACAGAATGTGTGCATGTGTATTTATTTTAAAAATGTATTTGCGGCCGGGCGCGGTGGCTCAAGCCTGTAATCCTAGCACTTTGGGAGGCCGAGACGGGCGGATCACAAGGTCAGGAGATCGAGACCATCCTGGCTAACACGGTGAAACCCCGTCTCTACTAAAAAGTACAAAAAACTAGCCGGGCGAGGTGGCGAGCGCCTGTAGTCCCAGCTACTCGGGAGGCTGAGCCAGGAGAATGGCGTAAACCTGGGAGGCGGAGCTTGCAGTGAGCAGAGATCCGGCCACTGCACTCCAGCCTGGGTGACAGAGCGAGACTCCGTCTAAAAAAAAAAAAAAAAAAAATGTATTTGCTTTAATGTCTAGTATGGTAAGTATCAAAAGATAAGCAAAGCTGTTTGAGATCCTCAGTTTCCAAGAGTGGCATCTGAGACCAAAAAGTTTGAGAACCAATGCTTTAGTAGAAAGAATTTTCTCCTTACTCTGGACAAAGCAGAGAGAGAGAGAGAGAATATTAAGGATCTAAAACGGAGGAGGCCTGGAAAAGGGGGAGTGATGGAAGAAAGGATAACCTAAAAAGGGTGTGGACTTGGATTTTGGCAAGGAGGAAACTCTAAGCCAGTTTCGCCTTGCCCCAACTGTCCTATGCTGGGTGCCAGGTCTAAATTGTCACAAGTCACTGTGCGAGAAAGAACCTAGTTTTGTCTATATGGAACTCTTGTATTAGGCCTCAATGGTGAGCAGGGGAAGCCTAGGCCGAAATGAAAGTGGGTGGCACCCATGACAGAAGTCAGCAGATGAACAGGCCTCTCAGTAGCATGGTCCACCAAACCTGGGGTTCTTCAGCTCTCAGGCCCCTGTGGTGGTTTAAATCCAGAATGCTCATTTTCTGTTCCATCTAACCAGCTTTTAGCAGTTTAATTCCCCGCCCACCCAAAGGCATTTCGTCCCCTTCTGCCCTCTGCACGGGTGGGCTCTCTGCATCACTTCCCACCACTGGAGACGGGGGTCCTCTGCGTGCTCACAGTTTAAAGAAGCCATTTCCAGCATCAATGCCTTCCTCGGGCCCCCGGCTTCCACACTTTGTACTCTTCTGCGTTGCTAAGCTGGAGTTGCCACCCAAAGACCCAAGTGCCCAGCCCACCTTCTTGTGTGCACACCCTGCAAGCCTCCCAGAACGAGAGGCGTTGGGAGTCGGGCACGGACGGCGCTGTGGCATGGTGTGCGTTCAGAGGGCGGAATCCTGGGGACTCTGTGTGAAGGAAGACAGAGGGTAGGAGTTGGAGGGTCGGAGCAGCCCCTGACTGGCGGCATCCGGCCTGGTGGCGTCCGTGGTGACGGTGGACCTTTCGGATTGCGCGAGCGCCGCCTGCGTCCCGTTGGTGGCCAAGGTCCTGACCCGGTGCGGAGTGCCCAGGCCGCGCAGGGTGTTGCGGAAGCCCTCGGCGCTGAAGTAGTACACCAGCGGGTCCAGCACGCAGTTGGCGCCGGCCAGCAGCACCATCACCATCAGTACCCCGCGCACGCGATCGCGGGCAGGCACGCTGGCCGCCACCAGCTTGCTTCTCTGCAGCCCGTAGACCGCCAGCGTGGCGTTGTAGGGCACGAAGCACAGCAGGAAGATGACGAGGTTGGCCAGCAGGAGGCGCACCGTCTTCAGCCGCCGCTGGCTCCGCGTGGCGTCGGGGCGCCCCAGCGTCCAGAAGACTCGGCCGGACGAGTAGACCACCGCCGCCAGGGGCAGCAGGAAGCCCAGAGCCTCGGCCAGCAGCACGAGGGGCAGCAGCCTGCCCTTCCACAGCTCGTCGCTGAAACTCTCGAAGCATAGGCGCACCTCGAGGTCCCGGTAGCGGCAGCGCGAGGGCCTGTGCACGCGGGCGGCGGGCACGGCAAACACCAGGATGAACGCCCACACGCCCAGGCAGAGCAGCCGCGCCACGCGGGGCCGTCGCAGGTGGCGCAGTCGCAGCGGGTGCACAATGGCAGCGTAGCGGTCCACGTTGATGAGCATCAGGAAGATGCAGCTGCCGTACATGTTCATCTGGAAGATGGCGCCCGCCGTCTGGCACAGGAGGTCGGGGAAGGGCCAGTGGTGCAGTGCGTAGTAGGAGAGACGAAGGGGCAGCGAGAGGGAGAAGAGCAGGTCGCTGGCCGCTAGGTTACACATGTACACGCTCACCACCGAGTGCACGCGCAGCGCGCGCAGAAAGACCCAGAGGGCCAGCGCGTTGAGTGGGAGCCCGGCAGCCAGCACCAAGCTGTAGACCACCAAGTGCAGGCGGTGGGTAGGTCGGTAGTCAGGACACGGGAGAACAGAACTGTTGGTTGAGGAGCTGTTGGCCAACATTGTGCCAAAGTGGGAATGGGAGCTAGGCTGGGGATGCCATGGGGCACACCAGAGTCATGGCATGGCCTTCACCTCCGGGGCTGGGGCCTGGAGGCTGTACAGACATGGTCCCGAAACAAGCAGAGGGAGGGTATGGGAATGTGGGCTATGGCTGCAGGGACAGATGGCTGCCAAGGGTTGGGTGCGTTTGGTCACAGCTTCGTCAGCAGCAGAGACCTGAAATAGGAAGGCAAGCCAGAAGTTACACAGAGACAGGGCTACACTGGCAGGCCTTCTGAATCTTTTCTCAGCCTCAAGTCTGCCATTGGGCCAGAATAGGTTCCTACAGCAGGACTATATAGTACAGTGTTGAACGCCCAGTCTTGAAGGCAGGGACTCGGATGCCTAGGTTTAACTCTTGGTTTTGCTAACTTACCTAGTTGTGTGACTTCAGAAAAATTAATCTGGGCTGGGTGCAGTGGCCTACACCTGTAATCCTGGCACAATGGGAGGCCAAGGCAGATCAATCGCTTGAACCTAGGGGTTGGGGACCAGCCTGGGCAACATGGCAAAACCCCGTCTCTACAAAAAAAAATACAGGGCCAGGTGCAGTGGCTCACACCTGTAATCCCAGCACTTTGGGAGGCCGAGGCGGGTGGATCACCTGAGGTCAGGAGTTTGAGACCAACCTGTCCAATATGGTGAAACCCCCATCTCTACTAAAAGTACCAAAATGAGCTGGGTGTGGTGGTGCTCACCTGTAATCCCAGCTACTCGGGAGGCTGAGATAGTAGAATCGCTTGAAACTGGGAGGCAGAGGTTGCAGTGAGCTGAGACCGTGCCATTGTACTCCAGCCTGGAAAACAGAAGTGAAGCTCTGTCTCAAAAAATAAAAATAGCCGCGCTTGGTGGCTCACATCTGTAATTCCAGCACTTTGGGAGGCAGAGGCAGGTGTACCACCTGAGGTCAGGAGTTCGAGACCAGCCTGGCCAACATGGTGAAACCCTATCTCTACTAAAAAAATACGAAAAATTAGTCTGGTGTAGTGGCGGGCACCTGTAATCCCAGCTACTCAGGAGACTGAGACAGAAGAATTGCTTGAACCCGAGGGGTGGAGGTTGCAGTGAGCCAAGATCGCGCCATTGCACTCCAGCCTGGGTAACAAGAGCGAAACTCCGTCTCAAAAATAAATAAATAAAATTAAAAATAAAATAAAGAATAAAAATAAGGCTGGGCGCAGTGGCTCATACCTGTAATCCCAGCACTTTGGGAGGCTGAGGTGGGCAGATCACCTGAGGTCAAGAGTTCGAGACCATCCTGGCCAATATGGCAAAATCCTGTCTCTACTAAAAAACACAAAAATTAGCCGGGTGTGGTGGCAGGCGCCTGTAATCCCTGCTACTTGGGAGGCTGAGGCAGGGAGAATCACTTGAACCCGGAAGGTGGAGGTTGCAGTGAGCCGAGATCACACCATTGCACTCTAGCCTGGGTGACAAAGCAAGACTGTCTCAAAAAATAAAAAAAATAAAAAATATTAAAAAATTAAAAAATTAGGCTGGGCGCGGTGGCTCAAGCCTGTAATCCCAGCACTTTGGGAGGCCGAGACGGGCGGATCACGAGGTCAGGAGATCGAGACCATCCTGTCTAACACGGTGAAACCCCGTCTCTACTAAAAAATACAAAAAACTAGCCGGG
>NC_037679.1:98032988-98035783 GCF_003255815.1 Theropithecus gelada | reverse complement strand
AAAAAAAAAAAAAAAAAAAAAAAATTAGCCGGGCATGGTGGCGCATGTCCATAGTCCCAGCTACTTGTGAGGCTGAAGTGAGAGAATCACTTGACTCCAGGGAGGTGGAGGATGCAGTGCAGTGAGCGTCAAGTACACCACTGCACGCCGGCGTAGTAGCTCACGCCTGTAACCCAGTACTTTGGGAGACTGAGGCGGGCAGATCACCTGAGGTCAGGAGTTCAAGATTAGCCTGGCCAACACGGCAAAACCCTGTCTATATTAAAAATACAAAAATTAGCCAGATGTGGTGGCATGTGCCTGTAGTCCCAGCTACTCAGGAGGCTGAGGCAGGAGAATCACTTGAACCCAGGAGGTGGAGGCTGCAGTGAGCTGACATTGTACCACTGCCCTCGAACCTGGGTGACAAAATGAGACTCTATCTCAAAAAAAAAGAAGAAAGGGGGCCGCACGGTAGCTTATGCCTGTGATCTCAGCACTTTGGGAGATTGATGTGGGTGGATTACTTGAGGCCAGGAGTTCAAGACCAACCTGGCCAATATGACAAAATCTTGCCTCTACTAAAAATACGAAGATTAGCCAGGTGTGGTGGCGTGCACTTGTAATCCCAGCTACTCGGGAGGCTAAGGCATGAGAATTGCTTGAATCTGGGAGGCAGAGGTTGCAGTGAGCCAAGATCACGCCACTGCACTCCAGCCTGGATGACAGAGCGAGACTCTGTCTCAAAAAATGAGAGAGGTTGTTTGGAGATTAAGATGATGTGTGTAAAATGCTTAGGTTGCTGTTACTATCTCAAGATCTCTTCCTTCCTTCTTTCCTTGCTTACTGAGCTCATAGAAGGTTCCAGGCATGTTCACAGCAGGGAACAAAACAAAAAGTCTGTGCCCCCACCTCCTTTACATTCCATTGGAGGGAGACAGATAATAAGCACAAATCAATAGGTCGTTTTATGGAACACCTCCTAGGACCAGGTGCTAGGCTAGCTCCTCATTATCCAAAGAATAAAGGTCAAACTCCTGAGTATATGCGAGGCTGAGGCAGGAGAATCAGTTGAACCCAGGAGGCGGAGGTTGCAGTGAGCCAAGATCACGCCACTGTACTCCAGCGTGGGTGACAGAGTGAGACTCCATCTCAAACAAGCAAACAAGCAAACAAAATTCCCAAATACAGAACAAAATCCCAGCCTTACTCATCACATCCATCATTGCGCCTATGTGGGCTGGATTTGTGGTCAAAGCAAACTGGGTTCAGCTTAATGGTTTGACTTCTCGGTTTCTTCATCTGTAAAATGGGCATAATAACATAACAGTGCCTTCGTAGGCTGATGGCATGCTCGTCTTCACCAGAGCCACATGTGAATAAATTTGACAGCACAGTCTTGCTAGGCAGGGGAAGGCCCTGTGGGTTGAGTTTTGCCAAGTGCTCCCCCAGCAGGTCTAATCCCAGATGAAGCTCTGTGGTAGTAGGGAGACAGTGGTTTGGTAGTGAGTGATCAAAGGGAACCCTAAGCCCAGAGAGCACAGAGGTGAGGTGAGGAAGGGTACCACTGGTGCTGACGAGGCTGCCAGAGGGGAGAATGCAGCAGCTGCAGTCCTCAGGCAAAAACTGACAGACAAAGGATGTGGTCAAGAGATGGAAGAGACAGAGGAAAGGACATAGTCTGAGGGATGCCACCTTCCTCAACGCCATAACGCCATGGAAGCCACCCCTCCACTTCAGCCCCATGTACCATCTATTTTGTGTATGTGTGGTAAAATATACATAACTTAAAATTGGTAAAATTTTTGTGTGCATGCTCCGTCACCCAGGCTGGAGTGCAATGGCTCACTGCAACCTCTGCCTCCCAGGTTCAAGCAATTATCCTGCCTCTGCCTCCCGAGTAGCTGGGATTACAGGCATGTGCCACAATGCCCAGCTAAATTTTTTTGTATTTTCAGTAGAGATGGGGTTTCACCATGTTGACCAGGCTGGTCACTTAACTCCTGACCTCAGGTAATCTGCCCACCTCTGCCTCCCAAAGTGGGAGGATTGTTTACAATCATTATAGGTGTGAGCCACTGTGCCAGGCCTATCATTTTTTTTTTTTTTTTTTTTTTTTTGAGACAGGGTCTTACTATGCTCCCCAGGCTGGTTTTGAACTCTTGGACACTCAAATGATCCTGCCTCAGCCTCCACAGGCATGCACCACTGCACCCAGCTAACATTTATCATTTCTAAGTGTACAATGCAGTGTCATTAAGTACATTGACAGTGTTGTGGCCGGGCGGGGTGCTCATGCCTATAATCCCAGCACTTTGGGAGGCCAAGGTGGGTGGATCACCCAAGGTCAGGAGTTTGAGACCAACCTGGCCAACATGGTGAAACCCATCTCTAGTGAAAATACAAAAATTAGCTGGGCATGGTGGCATGTGCCTGTAGTCCCAGCTACTTGGGAGGCTGAGGCAGGAAAATTGCTGGAACCTGGGAGGCAGAGGTTGCAGTGAGCCAAGATTGTGCCACTGCACTCCGGCCTGGGAGACAGAGCAAGAGTCTGTCTCAAAAACAACAACAACAACGAAAAAGACCAAGACAGTGTTGCTTAACCGTCACCACTGTCTGTTTCCAGAAATAGAACTTTTTCATCAACCAAGCAACGACTCTGCAGTCATTAAACGGTACTACCCACCGCACCCCACTCAGCTCCTGGTTCTAGTCTACTTTCTGTCTCAATGAATTTGCCTATCTTGGATATCTCATATGAGTGGAATCATACAATGTTTGTCCTTTTGTGTTTTTTTTTTTTTTTTTTTTTTTTT
>NC_037679.1:97970813-98032981 GCF_003255815.1 Theropithecus gelada | reverse complement strand
TTTTTTTTTTTTTTTTTTTTTTGAGACCCAGTTTTGCTCTTGTTGCCCAGGCTGGAGTGCAATGGTGCAATCTCGGCTCACCGCAACCTCTGCCTCCGGGGTTCAAGCAATTCTCCTGCCTCAGCCTCCGAAGTAGCTGGGATTACAGGCATGTGCCACCATGCCTGGCTAATTTTGTATTTTTAGTAGAGACAGGGTCTCTCCCTGTTGGTCAGGCTGGTCTCGAACTCCTGACCTCAGGTGATCCACCTGGCTCGGCCTCCCAAAGTTCTGGGATTACAGACGTGAGCCACCGTGCCTGGCCTGGAATTTCATTTTTATAGCTGGATAATGTATTTTGCTGTATAATATTTTGCTCATCCATTCATCTGTCAGTGAATACTTGGATTCTTTCCACCTTTTGGCTATTGTGAATAATGCCACTGTAAACATGGGTGTCTAGATGTCATCTTAGGGAGAGAAGTTGTCTGAGACCCTGAGCAATTATCCCAAGACACCGAGCTTATTCCTTTCAAAAGGAACCGTTTAGGCAGGGCGCAGTGGCTCACGCCTGTAATCCCAGCACTTTGGGAGGCCGAGGTGGGCGGATCACAAGGTCAGGAGATCGAGACCATCCTGGCTAACACAGTGAAACCCCATCTCTACTAAAAATACAAAAAATTAACCAGGTGTGGTGGCAGGTGCCTGTAGACCCAGCTACTCGGGAGGCTGAGGCAGGAGAATGGCATGAACCCGGGAGGCGGAGCTTGCAATGAGCCGAGATTGAGCCACTGCACTCCAGCCTGGGCGACAGAGTGAGACTCCGTCTCAAAAAGAAAAAAAAAGGGCCAGGCACGGTGGCTCACGCCTGTAATCCCAGCACTTTGGGAGGCCAAGGCGGGCAGATCACAAGGTCAGGAGATCGAGACCATCCTGGCTAACATGGTGAAACCCCGTCTCTACTTAAAAAAAATACAAAAAACTAGCCGGGCGAGGTGGCGGGCGCCTGTAGTCCCAGCTACTTGGGAGGCTGAGGCAGGAGAATGGCGTAAACCCGGGAGGCGGAGCTTGCAGTGAGCTGAGATCCGGACACTACGCTCCAGACTTTGGGAGGCCGAGGTGGGCAGATCACAAGGTCAGGAGATCGAGACCATCCTGGCTAACATGGTGAAACCCCGTCTCTACTAAGAATACAAAAAAAAAAATGAGCCAGGCATTGTGACGGGCGCCTGTAGTCCCAGTTACTCGGGAGGCTGAGACAGGAGACTGGCGTTAACCCAGCAGGTGGAGATGGCAGTGAGTCAAGTTTGCACCACTGCACTCCAGCCTGGGTGACAGAGGGAGACTCCATCTCAATTAAAAAAAAAAAAAAAAAAAAGAGGAACTGTTTAAATTGTTGCAAGAAAATAAGTCATAACCTGACTACAACAAGTTTTTTGGTTGTTGTTTTACTTTTTTTGGTGTTTTTTTTTTGAGACAGGGTCTCACTCCATGGTCCAGGCTGGAAAGCAGAGGCTTGATCTTGGTCCACTGCAGTCCTGACCTCCCAGATTCAAGGGATCCTCTTACCTCAGTCTCTGAGTAGTTGGACCTACAGGTGTGTGCCACCATCCCTGGTTAATTTTTAATTTTTTAATAGATGGCCGGGTGCAGTGGCTCATGCCTGTAATCCTTTGGGAGGCTGAGGTGGGTGGATCACTTGAGGTCAGGAGTTCGAAACCAGCCTGACCAACATGGTGAAACCCCATCTCTACTAAAAATACAAAAAATTAGCCAGGCATGGTAGCAGGTGCCTGTAATCCCAGCTCCTCAGGAGACTGAGTCAGGAGAATCGCTTGAATCCAGGAGGCAGAGGTTGCAGTGAGCTAAGATCGCGCCACTGCACTCCAGCGTGGGCTACAGAGCAAGACTCCATCTCAAAAAAAGAAAAAAAAATTTTTTTTCGTAGAAACGGGGTCTGACTGTGTTGCCCAGACTGGTCTTAAACTCATAGGCTCAAGCAATCCTTATGCCCTGGGGCTCTGAAAGTCCTAGGATTACAGGCATGAGCCACTGTACTGGGCCACAAGTTTTTCTTGTATTTGGTTTTGTTCTCCCTCCAACCACCCCCATCAACAGTTTGAGACTTGTAAGAGATATAGTAAAACAGTTAAAGGGAATAAAGAAATACTTCCTCTGCAAAATACCAATCTCAACAACGAAAATAATACCAAATGGGACTTAAACATGCTGAAAGGCAAGTAAAAGCAGGCTCATTTCTGATACACTCCCCTGGCCCATGCTCCTTTGCTCCATTCACACCAAACTAATACTAATTGTGGACATACCTTAAGTTTTCAGGACTCTGCCTTGGTATGTGGTGTTTTTTCAACTTGGAATGCCCTGCCTCCCGTTCTCCAACTGGCAAGCCTAGTATTTTCTCCAGACTCTGCAAGGCCATCCCTGACCGCCCCGGGCAACACAGGCAGATGTGGTATCCTTACTTGTGCCTCCGCTGCAGTGCGGCGGTTTCTCAGTGCTCTCCCCATGCATGGTAGTCAGCTATTCCTGGTCTGCCCCTCCCATTCGACTGTGAGCTCTTAGAGGGAGGGGCTGTGGACCATGGCTTATTCATCTTTGTGTATTCCCAGTACCTACCTCTGTAAATGTTAAAAATAATAGCTATCATTTACTGATCATCACCATATTGCAGTGTGCATACATAACATCCAACATAGATACATTATTTCACTTCCTCGTTTGTCCAACTGAAATGTATAAAGTGGGTTATTCTAATAATATTTTTAATAACCCACTTCCAAAAGTGGTGACATAAACTCATGTTTCACACATGCACATAAATACGCCTCCTTGAATCACCTGAAACCAAGAGGTGGAGCTTGCAGTGAACCAAGATCACACCACTGCACTCCATTCTGGGCAACAGAGTGAGACTCCGTCTCAATGAAAATAAATAAATAAACAGTCCGGGTGTGGTGGCTCACGCCTGTAATCCCAGCACTTTGGGAGGCCGAGGCGGGCAGATTATGAGGTCAGGAGTTTGAGACCAGCCTGGCCAACATGGTGAAACCCCATCTCTACTAAAAATACAAATTAGCTGGGCGTGGTGGTGCATGCCTGTAGCCCCAGCTACTTGGGAGGCTGAGGCAGGAGGATTGCTTGAACCCGAGGGGCGGAGGTTGCAGTGAGCAGAGATCGTGCCACTGCACTCCAGCTTGAGTGACAAAAGTGAAACTCCATCTCAAAAAAATAAATAAGCCTCCTTACAATTCCCCCTTAAGTGCATACATAAGCACTTAGGTTGCTGTTTTCAGCCCCTCAATCGTTCTATGTGTATTTGCTCTATTTCCCTAACTAGATGGTAAGCTCCTAGGGTGGGAGCGCACCTTGCAGACACATTTCACTCTCTGCATTTAGCAGGCCCTGAGTGACACTGGCTGCTTAGTAGGAAATTCAACCTCCCCACCCCATACACCCATCCCGCCCCCAACTGCCCCCGCCCACGCTCTAATTCTGTGATAATAGTTCTTATATCAATTTTGTCCAAATGTATAACTCAGCAAAAGACCACTTCCCTTAAAAGACCTGTTTGGAAACAGCTTGCAATTAAGATTTCAGTAACAGTTTACACTATAATTACAGTATCACTTGATCATTCTTAACCATGACTTGGAGAACCAGTAGATACTTCCAATTAGAAAGCATATACTAGACACTGAATGAGTGGATGGATTATTTTCAAAGAACCTCAAGGCAGCCCTTCTTCCCTTCCCTCCCCCTCCCCTCCCTTCCCCCCCCCTTCCCTTCCTGAGAGGGAGTTTCACATGCTGTATCACCCGGGCTGTAGCGAACAGGCACAATCTCGGCTCACTGCAACCTCTGCCTCCTGGGTTCAAGTGATTCTCCTGCCTCAGCCTCCCGAGTAGCTGGGATTATAGGCGCTCACCACCACACCTGGCTAATTTCTGGGTTTTTTTGTTTGTTTGTTTGTTTGAGACGGAGTTTCACTCTTGTTGCCCAGACTGGAGTGCAATGGCTCGATCTCGGCTCCCTGCAACCTCCGCCTCCCAGGTTCAAACGATTCTCCTGCCTCAGCCTCCCTGGTAGCTTGGATTATCGGCACGTGCCACCATGCACAGCTAATTTTGTATTTTTAGTAGAGATGGGGTTTCTCCATGTTGGTGAGGCTGGTCTTGAACTGCTGACCTCAGGTGATCCACCCGCCTCAGCCTCCCAAAGTGCTGGAATTATAGGCATGAGCCACCACGCCTGGACAATTTCTGTATTTTTAGTAGAGAAGACTGGGTTTTACCATGTTGGCCAGGCTGGTCTCGAACTCCTGACCTCAGGTGATCCTCCAGCCTTGGCCTCCCAGAATGCTGGGATTACACCGTGCCTGGCTGATCTCAAGTCTTTCTGTTGAAAAAGTTACAACGTGCCAGGCGCAGTGGCTCACGCCTGTAATCCCAGCACTTTGGGAGGTCGAGGCAGGCGGATCACCTGAGGTTAGGAATTCGAGACTAGCCTGGCCAACGTGGTGAAACCTCATCTCTACTAAAAATACAAAAATTAGCCAGGCGTGGTGGCACACGCCTGTAATCCCAGCTACTCGAGTGGCTGAGGTGGGAGAATTGCTTGAGCTCGGGAGACGGAGGTTGCAGTGAGCCAAGATTATGCCACTGCACTCCAGCCTGGCCGACAGAGCGAGACTCTGTCTCAAAAAAAAAAAAAAATAGGCCGGGCGCGGTGGCTCAAGCCTGTAATCCCAGCACTTTGGGAGGCCGAGACAGGCGGATCACGAGGTCAGGAGATCGAGACCATCCTGGCTAACACGGTGAAACCCCGTCTCTACTAAAAAGTACAAAAAACTAGCCGGGTGAGGTGGCGGACGCCTGTAGTCCCAGCTACTCGGGAGGCTGAGGCAGGAGAATGGCTTAAACCCGGGAGGCGGAGTTTGCAGTGAGCTGAGATCCGGCCACTGCACTCCAGCCCAGGCAACAGAGCGAGACTCCGTCTCAAAAAAAAAAAAAATAAAAAATAAATAAATAAAATAAATAAAATAAAAAAAATAAAATAAAGAAAAAAAAGAGGCTGGGCGCGGTGGCTCAAGCCTGTAATCCCAGCACTTTGGGAGGCCAAAGACGGGCGGATCATGAGGTCAGGAGATCGAGACCATCCTGGCTAACACGGTGAAACCCCGTCTCTACTAAAAAATACAAAAAAACTAGCTGGGCGAGGTGGCAGGCGCCTGTAGTCCCAGTTACTCGGGAGGCTGAGGCAGGAGAATGGCCTAAACCCAGGAGGCGGAGCTTGTAGTGAGCCGAGATCCGGCCACTGCACTCCAGCCTGGGCGACAGAGCGAGACTCCGTCTCAAAAAAAAAAAAAGAAAAAAAGAAAAAGAAAGGGCCGAGCACGGTGGCTTACACCTGTAATTCCAGCACTTTGGGAGGCCGAGGCAGGCGGATCACGAGGTTGGGAGATCGGACCATCCTGGCTAACACGGTGAAACTCCATCTCTACTACAAAAAAGTAGCCAGGTTTGGTGGCACATGCCTGTAATCTCACCTACTCGGGAGGCTGAGGCAGGAGAATCGCTTGAACCTAGGAGGCAGAGGTTGCAGTGAGCCAAGATTGCGCCACTGCACTCCAGTCTGGGCGGCAGAGTGAGATTCCATTTCAAAAAAAAAAAAAGAAAAAAAATTTACAATGTTAAATAGACCAAGATATTTAGTTGAGCAGCTACTTAAAGGTAAAGTTAGGCCAAGTGGTGGCTCATGCCTGTAATTCCAGCACTTTGGGAGGCTGAGGTGGGCAGATCACCTGAGGTAAGGCATTCAAGACCAGCCTGGCCAACATGGCAAAACCCCATTTCTACTAAAAATACAAAAATCAGCTGGGCATGGTGGCGGCACCTGTAATCCCAGCTACTTGGGAGGCTGAGGCAGGAGAATCGCTTGAGCCCAGGAGTTGGAGGTTGTAGTGAGCTGAGATCACGCCACTGCACTTCAGCCTGGGCGACAAGAGTGAAACTCAGTCTCAAAAACATAAATCAATAAATGTAAAGGTAAAGTTAGGAATGTTTTAGAAACGAAATGGCGACGCTCTCTCGTTACTCTATTCCAAAGGGAAGACGTTCTTGGATTTCTTTTTTTTGGATACAGAGTCTCACTTTGTTTGGAGGCTGGAGTGCAGTAGCACCATCTTGGCTCACTGCAACCTCCACCTCTTAGGTTCAAGCAGTTCTCCTGCCTCAGCCACCCGAGTAGCTGGGATCATGGCTCACACCATCACACCTGCCTCACCTTTTGTGTTTTCGGTAGAAACAGAGTTTCACCATGTTGGCCAGGCTAAGCTGGTCTCCTGACCTCAAGTGATCCGCAGACCTCGGCCTCCCAAAGTGCTGGGTGCTGGGATTACAAGCATGAGCCACTGCACCCAGCCCATCTTTTTTTTTTTTTTTTTGAGACGGAATCTCCCTCCGTCGCCTAGGCTGGAGTACAGTGGTGCAATCTCAGCTCACTGCAACCTTCGCCTCCCCGGTTCAATCAATTCTCTTGTCTCAGCCTCCTGAGTAGCTGGGACTACAGGCGCATGCCGCCATGCCTGGCTAATTTTTGTATTTTTAGTAGATACGGGGTTTCTCCTGACCTCAGGTGATCCACCCGCCTCGGCCTCTCAAAGTGCTGAGATTATAGGCATGAGCCACCGCACCTGGGCCCAGCCCATCTTGGGTTTCTTTATAAAGGAGCCTGGTTGTCAAAAGCCACCTCTTTCTGACAGTCACACAGAATGGCCCAAGCTGAGCACTGAGAGCTGCCAGGCCCCTGGCCTGGTCCCCATCCCACACTCCTGCTTCCCGAGCCCTGCGGCTCCCTTCAGGAGCTGAATAGGCACAGTGCCAGGCCAGATGGCGAAGATGGAAAAGACTGCCAAAAAGGAGGCTAACAGGAAGTGGAAGGAGGGAATCTAGGTGTGGGGGAGGGGCAGCACAGACCCTCTCCCCTAATCCTGCCTTGAAGAAGAGGTCAGGCTGTGGGAGAGATGCAGGAATCAAAGAAATGGCAACTGCCCCAGAAAAGAAGGAACACCAGGAAGGAGGGACATGGAGGCCCCCGTAGGAGGATAAATCTCTCCTTACTGATGTCAGGTAAGTATACCACTCATTACACATGTGTGTGCACAGACACAGACATACACAGACGCTAAGAGATGTGCACACAAGATCCCTAGTAACATAGAAATCAGTGTCCATACACATCCTGTAATATACATGTATGTGCACAGACACCTGGGCTGGGGAGGAAGAGAAAGAAGGCCCTGCCTTAGGGACAGTATCCTTACACAGACATAAAACCAGGCAGTTTACAAGCACGGCGATCTCAACCCCAAGGCACTGAGGAGCAAAGAGACCGCGATACAGAGGCCCCGAGACTGCTCCTTCTATATCACCCAACCCAACACCGCTCACACACCAGAGGGTGTGCAGCCACCTTCCTTCTCCCTGTGTCTCTGTCCTTCAGCTTCCCACATACATACTCGGGGCCCAGGTTCCTTACCTCCTCAGGGCTTCTGGGATCTGTCCCATTGCCCTCTGAGCTGGGCTGGGCACTGCTCTTTGCTGAGATAAGCCAGAGGGGCAGGGCTGTTTTCTGCCAGAGGCAGGAAGTGAGAACACGAGTGTAAAAGTGAGCAGGAGGTGCAGTCATGATCATTCCCTCACTCTCCTCCACACACCCTGTCCCGGTATCCAGCCTCTCTGGCGAACGATGTTGAGGGGGGCTGAAGAGAACGGACCGGGGGTTGGGAACAATGAGAAGGGCAGGGGGAGGGGAATGCCTCCTCTCTGCCCAGTTCCTCCCCCATGCTCTTCCTGTGTTGCCCACCTCCCCACAAGCACCACATGCCTTGCTCTGTCTTTGCCTCCTCTTTCTTTCTTTCTGGATTTTTTTTTTTTTTTTGAGACGGAGTCTCGCACTGTCACCTGAGCTGGAGAGCAGTGGCGCGATCTCAGCTCACTGCAACCTCTGCCTCCTGGATTCACGCGATTCTCCTGCCTCAACCCCCGCGAGTAGCTGGGATTACAGGCGTGCACCACCACACCCAGCTAATTTTTTGTATTTTTAGTACAGACGGGGTTTCACTATGTTGGTCAGACTGGTCTCAAACTCCTGACCTTGTGATCTGCCTGCCTCGGCCACCCAAAGTGCTGGGATTACAGGCGTGGGCCACCGCACCTGGCCTGCCTCCTCTTTCAAATAATTCACATCCTGGGTCCCCCGACTTCAGTTCCTAGGGTCAGAGGTCTGAAAAGAAGGTTCTTACATCTCCCCATCCCCCTTGCCCCTGAGGATCAGCTCTGGAATAGGCCCACGCTCATTTTAGAGTCTCGTGGCCCATCAGTGTCTCAGCCCCAACACAGGAAGTCCCTCTTTAGTACGTGCTCTAACGCATTCGCTGAATTGGCGAAGCCTACTTCCTCTGCTGCTGATTTCAGGCAGCGCTGGGAGGATGCACCCTTTCCCCACAGACAGGCTTCATGGTGAAGACTTAGTATCTCTGTATCCAGGCCCTCCAGACAGACCCCAGCTGTGGTGCTGAGCCTCCAGCAGAAGCTTGGCTCGGTCTAAAGCCTTTGTGAAAAGCTCTGTCCCAGAGCTGTTTTGGGGGCACAAATGAATCCTTTTCTTCTGCTTATCCTGGGCCTGAGGGGCAGGGATGAGATGGAACACTAAATGGAACACGAGGATAAATCCTCATCCTGGAGGTTTAGGGACAATACAAAGTCCCCAGGGTGAGTGGGGAGGCCTCCTTCTGCCCCAGGGGCCACATTCTTCCTCAGAGAGGAGTCTCTGGCACGGTCCCGCGTGTCAGGTCGTGTCTTCCCTCCTCCCTGGCCCAAGCCTGCCTGCTTCTCCAGCCAAAATTCCTGCTCCTGCCTCTCCCCACCCTTCTCTACTGAAGCCTGCCTCTTCCTGCATTTCCAGCATCATCCTCGGCCCTGGCTTCTCCCTCCCTGAGTACTCTGACCTCATCCCTCCTGACATTTGTCTGGGAAAAGGCAGAAAGTAAAGGTGGTCTACAGCTCAATGATTAGTTTCCCTGATGTGCGGATATCACCTTGCCATTGTGCCTCTCTCTTTACCCTGCTTTCGAGAGCTGGAAAAGCAAGAAAGTCAGTCCCAAGAGAAGCCAGGGAGGCAGGCCCAGCCCCCTGACATGTGCCCTGAGGTGGTCTGTGTGCATCTGACCCTTGCTTGTAGCCTGGCAAGTCCTGCTTCCTCAGGGAAATCCACTAGAGCCTGTGGGCCTTGCTGACCTCGCTTGACCTTAGTGTGCACTGGCTTCAGCCCTCACCCCTCTTGCCAGCTCCTTCTCCTGGGTTGGTTTTTTTGTTTTGTTTTGTTTTTTCTGAGATGGAGTCTCACTTGCTGTGTCACCCAGGCTGGAGTACAGTGGTGCAATCTCAGCTCACTGCGACCTCCGCCTCCCAGGTTCAAGCAATTCTCCTGCCTCAGTCTCCCGAGTAGCTGAGACTACAGGCAACTGCCACCACGCCTGGCTAATTTTTGTATTTTTAGTAGAGACGGGTTTTCACTATGTTGGCCAGGCTGGTCTTGAATGCCTGACCTCAGGTGATCCGCCCTCCTCAGCCTGCCAAAGTGCTGGGATTACAGGCATAAACCACTGTGCCCAGCCATTCTCCTGGGCTTTTAAAAATGCCCCTAGGCATAAAAGATTTCTGTCAGTAGGTATGTCCTGGGGTATGCACTGGGGGCAGCAGAGTGGGGAAAGCAGATGGCATCAGACAGATGGAGTTGGGCTCCAGTGCCTCTGAGTAGCCGGGAGGTGAGGCCTACATATACTGCATGCGAGTAAGTTTCTGTCTCACCTCCATCCCTGCCTCCATGTCCCACTAGGTCTGCAACTTTAGCTTAGCCTAAAAGGAGGATTTCTGCTGGCCTGGGCAACATAGTGGGACCCCATCTCTAAAAGAAATTTTTTTACTACAGGTGCATGCCACCATGCCCAACTAATTTTTGTATTTTCAGTAGAGATGGGGTATTGCACCATGTTGGCCAGGATGGACTCAATCTCTTGACCTCGTGATCCACCTGCCTCAGCCTCCCAAAGTGCTGGAATTACAGGCGTGAGCCACCGTGCCCGGCTCTACAAAAATATGTCAAAAAATTAGCAGAGGCCAGGTGTGTGGCTTGTGCCTGTAGTCCCAGCACTTTGGGAGGCAGAGGCGAATGGATTGCTTTAGCGCAGGAGTTCAAGACCAGCCTGGGCAACATGGTGAAACCCTGTCTCTACAAAAAAAAAAAAAAAAAAAAAATTACAAAAATTAGTTGGTCGTGGTGGCTCAAGCCTGTATTTCCAGCTACTCTGGAGGCTGAGGCAGGATAATAGCTTGAACCCAGGAGGTGGAGTTTGCAGTGAGTCTAGATCACGCCACTGCACTCCAGCCTGGATGACAGAGCAAGACCCCATCTCAAAAAAAAAAAAAAAACAACAAATTAGCCGGGCATGGTGGTGCCTGCTTGTAGTCCCACGTACTTGGGAGGCTGAAGTGGGAGGATTGGTTGAACCCAGGAGTTTGAGGCTGCAGTGAGCCATGTTCAAGACCCTGCACTCCAGCCTGGGCAACAGAATGAGATCCTGTCTTAAAAAAAAAAATGGCTGGGGGCGGTGGCTCATGCCTGTAATCCCAGCACTTTGGGAGGCTGAGGCAGGTGGATCACGAGGTCAGGAGTTCAAGACCAGCCTGGCCAAGATGGTAAAACCCTGTCTCTACTAAAAATGCAAAAATTAGCCAGGCGTGGTGGTGCATGCCTGTAATCCCAGCTACTCGGGAGGCTGAGGCAGAGAATTGCTTGAACCCAGGAGGTGGAAGTTGTAGTGAGCTGAGATCGCACCACTACACTCCAGCCTGGGTGACAAAGGGAGACTGTGTCTCAAAATAAAAAAAAAGAAAGAGAAAAAGAACAAAAGGAGTAGTTCTGGAGATACAATCTGGTGGAGGTCCCCTTCTTGTCATGGGAGCCCCACAACCACGGGTAACAGGTAGGCCCCATCCTCATGGTGTGATGCAAAGGTATCATAAAGCCCTGCTGACCTCCAAATACGTCCCCCACCTCCAAAATTCCATCCCCTCAAGCCGCAGTCTATCAGAGCCATAGGGACATCGAAGACCATCAGTCTAATCCCTTATATAGATGCAGCTTTTGGGTTAAGGCAGCATTTCCTGAAGGCCCCGTGCGGTGCACCTTGGCTAGCTGGGAAGGAGAACACCGCGAACACGTCTGTGCCAGTCAACCCATTAACAAGTTTGATTAGATCAGCCCATTGGCATCTGCCTGGCCCTGGAGGATGAGTGGTGTAGGGGTTGAGGTTTAACTGGAAGTGGAAAAAGGGTGTAAACAGTCCCCAGAGGGTCCTCCCTGGGAAGCCCAGGGCTCAGTACCACAGTGGGGGCCTAGAGAGGGAGGGGGAGGACACAGCCTCTGCGAGATGGCCCAGAGTGGGGTCTTCAAGCGTCAAAAAGGGGCACCCCTGGGGTGTAGCAGGCATGTTAGCTGTTTGTCCAGCTCCATCTGAAAAGATCTATTTGAGGCAAGTCCTTTCGGCTTTTTACTCTGTTCAGAAGGGTTTTCCAGGGCCCATGCCCACCCTCGTCTCTGTCCCCCACCCAAGTCCCCCATTTCTCCAGGGGGCTGCTTCCCCTTGTGCAGTTCAATTCGTGACACCCCCATACCTGTGCTCCGTGTTGCTCTGCGCTGCCCCAAGCTGGATTCCGCTGTCTGCTCTGGGCTGGGCTGGGCTGGTAGGACCTGCTCTCTGGGTGGGAGGGGCACACCCACCTCAGCAGATCTCAGCACATCCCTCCCAGCTCAGTGCACTCACCCAACCCCACATGGGCCAAGGACAGAGTGAAGAGGAATTGCCCTCAGAGGCCTTCCCAGACTGGCCAGAGAAAAACCCCAGCAGCTAAGGATACTTAATCCAGCCCCGACTCTCGCTGACTGGGAACTGCCCCCACCCATCGTTCAGATATTCCTGCTGTGTCTGGGAGCTCTTCCTGGCACACCCACCGTCTGATGCCAGATGACTAACCCACCAGCCTCTCGCTGTCCTCACCGGTTCCCCCTGGGTGTCTCTCTTCCTCTCCTGGGTCTGCCAGGTGGTTTAGCCCATGCCACTAGTGGCTTGTGCCCCACCCTGCCCGGGGCCCTCTGCATGACAGTGCTCTGCTAGGTCCTGCTTCCCACTGAGCACACTTGGCTCCTGCATCGAGCAGTCACTAGGCGGGATGGTTCCTCTTTGCTTAGGTCTGTTTCTCCTCAGCCCCTTGTCTTGTGTCCTTGGGACAGGGAACACAGAGACAAGGGGCCCTGTAGGCACGGGGCTGGGCATGTTGTCTATGCTCACTAAACAGAAACAAGTTCAAGTGTTTTGGTGGCAGGCGGAAAAGGGATTGTGGTGAAGTGAGTTTGGGCAGCTATAGGTTAAACACGTTTCTCTATTACTGAGCTCTAGAGGGCCTTTAACATGCTGTGAAATGACAGGCCTCGTGTTGACAATGGAAACTGGGTGAAAGGTACAAGAGGGTGCATTATACTTTTCTTTTTTTTTTTTTTTTTTTGAGACAGAGTCTCGCTCTGTCGCCCGGGCTGGAGTGCAGTGGCCGGATCTCAGCTCACTGCAAGCTCCGCCTCCCGGGTTCACGCCATTCTCCCGCCTCAGCCTCCCGAGTAACTGGGACTACAGGCGCCCGCCACCTCGCCCGGCTAGTTTTTTGTATTTTTTAGTAGAGACGGGGTTTCACCATGTTAGCCAGGATGGTCTCGATCTCCTGACCTCGTGATCCACCTGTCTCGGCCTCCCAAAGTGCTGGGATTACAGGCTTGAGCCACCGCGCCCGGCCTGTACTTTTCTATTTTTGTGCATGTTTGAACTCTCAGAGTAAGTGAGCTTTAACAAAATGCTGTTAATTACCATGAACCTACAGAAGAGAGAAAGACTCTACAGTGTCCCTGGAACATACTTTGGGATATTTCAAGTTATTAAAGGCCAGTGCTGGAGTCATACCTCAATGTAGGTTGTTAAGATGCAACCACTTAAACATCTGGATCATCTGGCAAATTCCTGGACTTCCTGTAATCCCAACACTTTGGGTTTCCTTCCTGTAATCCCAACACTTTGGGTTTCCTTCCTGTAATCCCAACACTTTGGGAAGCCAAGCTGGGAAAATTGTTTGCGCCCAGGAGTTTGAGACCCACCTGGGCAACATGGAGAGACCCCATCTCTACAAAAAATTTTAAAAATTAGCCACGCATAGTGACACATTCCTGTGGTCACAGGTAACTGAGAGGCTGAGGTAGGAGTATGGCTGGAGCCTAGGAAGTGGAGACTGCAGTGGGTGGTGATCACGCCACTGCACTCCAGCCTGGGTGACAGAGCGAAACCCTGTCTCAAAAACAAAAACAAAAACAAATCAACAGCAACAACAAAACAACCCCAAGGTTTCCTGATCTAGGCTGTAGTTCCTGGTTTTTCCCTTCCTCATAAAGTGCAAGCTACACCCTCCCTATAACCCAGGATTGGTCCCTTTGGACAAGGTCTCATCAGGCTTTGGCCTTTACCCTACAGAGGAACAATACTACACTTGCATCTGACATCATGGGGCTTAGGGCTTCAGAAATGAACGCACACACCTGCCTTCATGCCCCATCATCCTCAGGGCCCCAGCCTTCTTGGCCTTCCTCAGTTCACGTCTCTGGGTTCTCAGGTCTTCTGCTCCTCCTGGCAGATGGCCGCTTCCCTCAGTGCCATTCCTATGAGATTCTCTCACCAGCAAGTGGGTCCATAAAACCGGGGTCTGGGGACTGACTGCCACGGAGCAGGGTAGCAGTGCTGAGGATGGGGATCCCAACCACAATAGGCCACACAGGCTGAAGGTCAACACTTTATGTAAAGTCATCTTTGAAGGAGGGCGCAGCTCCCGCTGTGGCCCTCTCTGGGACTGCTGCTCCAACCCAAGGAAATGTGAGCAGGGGCCGAGTAACAGACCCAGAAGGGGCAGCCTGAAAGCAAACCGACAGATGGGGTCTAAAAACAATAGAGAATGTGGGCAGGTTGGGCTGGGGTGCAGACAGACGAGATGCCAGCTCATCCGAACTGGCCTAGAGTCAAGGTGCTGAACTCCTGGCTCCATCGAAGCACAACTTCCTCACTTTTGCCAGGGCTCAGCAAACTGTAAGTCTCGTTCTGCAGACATCTCATGCGGGACACCTACACAGGGATTCAGGGCAGACAGTCTGTATCACAGAGCCAGGCGCCAGGAGTGGGGAGGAGGGGAGGTGTCAGAAACCCAAAAGAGAGAGGTGGGCAGGCATGGGCACAGGGCAGTAGAGGGAAGGAGGAAACTCAAATGTGGCTTTTTAAGGCCAGAGGAGACATCAAGCAGCCCAATCCCTTTCCTGCAGAAAGAGGCAGCTGAGGCTCAGCGGGGGAAGTGCCTCGTCCCAGGCTACTTGGTGAGTAAGAACAGGAGACAGACCGAGACCGAGATCTCAAAAACGTCCAATTCCCGGCCCAGCTGAGGGTTCTTCCTGTGGTGCTCTCAGGGCCCTCCTCTGTTATCCACCACCTGCCTGGGAGGGCCTTGCTTCCTCCAGGACTGGAGGAATGGAGGAGAGCCTGCTGGTGGAGGCCTCTGCCCCAAAGATGCAAGCAGGGAAGCGCTTTCCACATCCTAGCTGCTCGCAGAGGGGGCCTCAGAATAGACCAACTGTGGTGACTGATTGAGGGGGTGCTGGGAGAAGGAGGGGCAAGGTAGAGGTGCTCACCTTCCGATTCCGGTTTCTCATCAGACACTGCTGGCTTTTGAAGGAACAGTAGTTTGGGTACTGGATATAGTCTGTGTCACAAATCTAAGCCAAGAGCCAGGGAGAGAGAAGGGGATATCAGAAGCCTCACTGGACAGCAGTACTCCAGGGGGTACCTGCTAGGACAGAGCCAGGGGCAGGGTGTGGCCCAAGACCCAGGCCTTCCACACATAGGTGGCCCCTCACTCTGCTTTCCCTCTGCCTCTCCCCTCCCATTCTGTCACAGGTTGCTGGGAAGAAGCCAGGAGCCTGGGAGAGTACGAGGCTGCTGGTCAGCTTACTGCGAAAGTGGCTGAGGAAGTGGGAATGGGGCAGGACGGGGCAGATAAGGGTCCAGAACATGGGACAGGGACCCAATTAGTGGCCTGATGTCAAGGATTTTTCTGGTAATGGTAGATGAGGGAAGGAGGAAGAGAATCTCCAATGTGTGATGGTGGTGAGTCACTTCCTTCTTTGGACCTCGCCTGCCCATTCCAGATCAAGGGGCTTAGGGACCAGAGCTGGACATGGGCCCCTCAGCTCAGCTACTTGCTTCAGCTGCCCTTACTTTTCCTTGCCTTAGTTTTTCCTGCTAACTACAGAAGGAGAGGCCTGGCTCTTGGCAACAACAGGTCATGCCACAGGGAAGGTAGCAGGGGAATGGGGAGCCCAGTTGATTTTACTGAGCAGGGAAGGCACTGGAAGAGCTGGGAAGAGCCTGTCAGGCTGAGGCCAGGAAGTCCTGGATTACAGGGTTGGGCAGTGGTGCACGTGTCAGTCATTTCTTGTAGAGATGATTAACTTTGGTTGAGTGGAAGTGACTTGATCACAGCCACTCAGCAAGCAACTGGCAAAGCTGGGACCAGAACCTCTAGCTCCTGTGCTTTCTCAGCCCTCCAGGTCCCCACTCCTTTGCCTGCTCTATTGGTGGAGGGTGGAGGGGGGGGTGCAACAGTCTGTTGGAGAGAGGCAGGACATTCAGTGAGGACTGGTTCTCAGAAGCCAGGGGCCCAAGCCCCCTTCCACAAACTAGGGCTACCCACAGCAAGTAATTGCAAGGAATGGGGTGAGGGTGGGGATGGGGCTGAGCTTTGGGGAAAGGCTCTGACCTTGGTGGGGAAATCCCCATCCTGGAAGCTAAGGAACTCAGTCTGGAGCCACCCAGAGACTCGAACATCTTCACAGCCCTTCGTGGCAAGCCGGGCACACCAGAAGTCCATGCGGAGCCCACCGTACAAATCCAGCCCGTAAAAGTGGCCTGATTCTGGGGACCCTACCTGTGGCACAGGAGATAGGGGAGAGAAGCATGCCCCTCCCCTCCTGCTGGCCTCCTCCCACCCCACTCCCGCCACCCAGTTCTGCCTTTCCCACTGCAGGCTGCCGGGCTAGGTACCTGGTTGCCAATGGACAGGCTCTGGGAGGCAAGCAAGGGGCTGACAAAGGGTGTCTTGTGGGAGGTGTCACATTGTTGCCGCTGCAGGCTGGCCTCTGAGTGGCATTGCTCCAGCTTCAGGGAGCAGAAGTCACAGAGGGCACAGGTAGACAAGTGTCGCCGCCCAAGGCTGTCACAGACCTGGGGCAGGAGAATGGGTGAGGCTGAAGCTGAGAGTCAGCGGCCTGCCTTCTCCCATGCCTCAGCCCTCAGCCATCCTGCAGAATGTCTTTGCATTTAGCCTCTTCTAAAAGCTTCTCTGGCTTTTCTACTTGTCCTCCTCCTCAAGGGTTCCTCAAGGACCTTGCCTTAGCTATTCCTTCACCTTATTCCTGGATGATTGATCTACTCCTAGGTAACCATCTATCTACAGGTGACACCCAAATCTTTATCACCAGCTCTCATCTCTTTCCTAGGCTCCAAATCCTTATTGCCAAGTGCCTGACAGATGCCTGTGATCAGGTGATCTTACAGTTACCCCAACTTAGCCTATCTGAAAAGAACTCATAACCCTTCCCTGCCACCTGCTAATGATAACGCTGATATTTACAAAGAGGTGACACGGTGCCAGCACTATGGACACACATGCTCTCATCTCATTTAGTCTTCACGAGAACCCTGTAATAGCAGAGGTACTAATATTACTCTCATTTACTGACAAGGAAACTGACTCTCAGTGAGGCTGAGTAAGTTGCTCAAAGCCACCTATCTATCAGATGGGGAAGCTGGGACATGGGTCCAGGTCCTTCCAACTCTAAAACCTATGCTCTATCCACGTACTGGGGTTGGAAACCTCCAAGTTCTTGGAAGCTATTCTTCAGAGTGGAGTTACCAATCTCCCAGCTGGATCCTGCCCTCAGCTTCCTCAGCACTAGCAGGAGATCATGCTAAGCAGCATCTTTAGTCAATCCCATGGGCCTCCTTCCTCCCCCATGGCACAGCCTGTGACAGTGCATGAAATCTCCTACAGCACCTTGCCTGCTCCTCCCACATAAGGGAGGCATCACGTGCCCGACCAGAAATCTTGATTGGATTCCCCTTTCCTATCAAATTAAGTGCAAATGCTCATGCTGCCATTCAAGAGTTTTCGCATCATGACCCTGTTGATCTCTTTGACTCTGTCTCCTGCTGCTCTGCTCCAGGTAAAAGGGACTCACTCCTTACTGTCCTCTTATCTATGCCATCAGATCCAGTGAGCTCCCTCCATAAAACCCCGAACTTCTCACATTTTGTTTAAGAACCTCACCTACCACACTCCTTTTGTAACATTACTGTATCCATATTAACCCCCTCATGGGTTCTTGGCCCCTTAAGAGCAGAAACAGTGTGCTCACTGTTAGCATACTAATTTCACTCATGAAATTTCTACTCTTCTTTGGGCCAGGCACGGGGGCTCATGCCTGTAATTCCAGCTGAGTGGAAGTGGCTGAGACGGATTCCTTGAGCCCAGGAGTTTGAGATCAGCCTGGGCAACATGGCGAGACCCTGTCTCTACAAAAAAATACAAAAAATTAGCCAGGTGTAGTGGTGCATGCCACTAGTCCCAGCTACTGGAGAGGCTGAGGTAGGGGAATCACCTGAGCCTGGGAGGTCAAGGATGCAGTGAGCTGTGATCACACCACTGCACTCCAGCCCGGGTGATGGAGTGAGACACTATCTCAAAAAAAAAAAGAAAAAAAAAAAAAAGAAAAAGAAATTTCTACTCTTCTTTGCATCAGAGCCTTTGCACATACTATTCCCTCTATCAGGAATCTTGTAGCAAGCAGGAATCTTCTACCAATCCCCTTCTTTTGCCTGGATTCACTTCTTTTATCTTCAGGTCTCAGTTTAAACATCAGTTCTTCTTGGAAGCACCTCTGATCCTCCCGAACATGGACAGTTGTCCCCAACCCACCCCATCTGCTGTCTCTGTACTTTGTGCCTATCCCTGCTACAGCATTGATCCCATCGCACCATCCTGCATATTTCCTTGTCTCTCTCCTGCCCTGGATTCCAAGAGGACAGAGGACTGGCTCTATTGCACGTACTGCTAACATCTTAAATATCTAGTAGAGTTTGTCCTCAATCAGTATTTGTTGAACAAACAGATGAATGGATGGTATCTGAGCTCTCCAGAAATATTTGCTAAATTGTATTATTTGTGAAAATCTAAAGTCTATTTTCCTGGGAATAGACTTGCTGGTTGTTGAGGACACATTGAGACTGGAATCTCTTTACAGATTCCCTGGTATGGGTTCTATGAACTCTCTGGAAAGAAGAAGAGCTGCATCTAAGGCAAAGCTAGGAAGATGGTGAGCTGGATCAAGAATCAAAAGTTGACTCAGGGCTGGGCATGGTGGCTCACGCCTGTAATCCCAGCATTTTGGGAGGCTGAGGCAGGAGGATTGGTTGAGCCCAGGAGTTCTAGACCAACACAGGCAACAAAGCGAGACCCCATCTCTACAAAATATAAAAATAATTAGCCAGGCACGGTGACACATGCCTGTGGTCCCAGCTCCTCAAGAGGCTGAGATGAGAGGATCATTTGAGCCCAGGTTGTCAAGGCTACAGTGAGCCATGATCGCACCACTTCCCTCCAGCCTTATAGAGTGAGACCCTGTCTCAGAAAAAAAAAAAAAAAAAAAGAGTGAAATCTGGAAGCCTGGCAACTCAGGGAGGTGAAGAATGAGTTCTGGACTGGAGTGGATTCCAGCCTGGGTCTTGAGCCTTCCTCCTTTAAAGGTGACTGGTAATGTCCTTCCTAAGAAAAGAGTCCCACTTGGGGAGAATCTCTCCAGCTATGTCTCATGCTTCTCCTGCCCATCCTCCACTCCCATAGCCTAGCACAGTGCCTGGCCAAGAGGATGCCCAGTGGCATGTATGCATTAGAGAGTATGGCAGGCATACCGACTTCCCGAAACCAAGGATCTCCTCCTCCATGTACTTCCAGGCCTTGGCTGTGGGGGTTATGATGCAGGTATTCTCCACAATCGAATAGCACAGCACCAGCAAGGCATCCGTGTGGGGCAGCTGCAGGAGGCTGCAAGAAGACAGCACTGAGGGTGGGGCGGGGCCAGGTGGCTGGGGCAGGAAGCTACATCCAGTCTCCTCCCCTTCCCTGAGTGTCTGCTTTGGTCACACACACTCAGTACGCTCAGCATGGGGCCTTAGAGGCCTCTGGACAAATCGCCTACTTTTACAAATGAGGAACTGAGGACCCGAAAGGAGAAATAACTTTCTCAGGATTGCAATACTAAACAGGGCAGAGACAAGACCAGAACCCAAGTCTGGTAGTTCCAGGTACAAGGCTTACATGGAGAATGAGCAATTGAGCAGTGCTTAAGCCAACAATGGGCACAGAATGGGTGAGGCAGGAAGTTGCTAGCTGTGCCTGAAGCCCAGACAGGTCTGAGTGGATCTGGAGGCTGAAGCTAGGAAAATGGGCTTCTCATTCCCAAGGAAGGCAGAAGGGAGGGCAGGGTGGATGACAGAGTCAAAACTTCCTATACCTGCCAGGGTTTTGGTTTCTCCAGTAGGAGTTCTCATCATATATTTCATTCACTTCATCCATTTGCTGGGCTGACCGAATGAGCTCCTGGATGTTCTCCATCATCATGGGAGTAGACTCTACTTCTCGCACCCGGGGAGTGAAGGAGGAAGGGTTAGAAGATAAAGATTCAGAGTGAAACTTGGGCTCTGAGTCTGTCTGCAGCTGAGACACAGCCTCCAGTCCCTCCTTAGTCCCCTGTCCTTCTTCCTGCTTTCCCTCCTCTTCCTGTTCCTCTTCTTGCTCTTCTTGTTCCCGCCCCTCTTCCTGCTTGTGTTCTTGCATTGGCTCCTGCCTGTGCTCCACCCCTTGCTCTTGCCTGTGCTCTGGCGCTTGCTCCTGGCCTCCCAGGGACAAGGAGGATTGTAGGAGCTCTTCCACGTTGTTGCTAAGCCTCTCAGGCCAGGGCTGGAAGGCCTGGCGTTCTGTCCCTACAGCAGGGTTTAGAGAGACGGGAAAGAGACAGTCAGGCTTCTGGCCCCTGAGTGTCTTTGTTCACAGAGGGACACACACATAAACAAAGCAGACCAAGTCACACTTACCCACACACAAAAACACAGAAAAGAATGTAAGTATCAAACTAAAAGAACATTACCACGGCAATTTTAGGTTGGTGGTATGTGTCGCCTTCCCACCTCCCTGGCAAGCACTCCTCCTTCCCTAACTTCCACCTCAAATACCACCTTTTGTCCCTCTCCCGTAGGAAACACCAAGTATGCTGAGTAGCTAGCAGCAAACCCTTTCTAAAGTGAAGAGGTTAGCTTATAAAGGGCCCAGAGTCTTCCAATGCAACAATGTCTTTGGAATTGGGAAAAATGGATTCAGGGCAAAACTGTAAGTAATGGCAGAAGAGATTCTGGTCCAGGAGAACCCTAACTTGTATTCATAAAAAGCTGACAGTCCTTCGAGTAAACAGCTGTCTGCCGGCGTCCCCCTCCCACCCAACATGCTTCCCATTTCCCTGCCTTGGATGCCTTACCTTGTGGGCTCTGGGAATTGTGGGAGGAGTAGCTGGTGGTCTCCCACCTGCTGAGAGGGTCTCACCTGTGAAGTGGGGTGAGATGGGGGAGGTCATCGTGGTGGGCGAGAGTTCAGCTGGAGCGTCTATCTCCTTGAGAGTGTTAGGTGAGAGAATAGAGACTGGCTGGGAGCACAGGACTCTCTGCAGGAAGAGAAGGAAAATGGGAAAGCCTTTCCCAAAGGGCAGACTTCTGCTCCAGCTGGTTCTTCCACCTCTTTTCCAGCTTGTCTTATCTCTCACAGTTTCTAGGCAGGGATAAAGGGACATGGTCCCTGCTGGAACCCTCTAGACCTGAGAAAGGGTCCTTTCAGAAGATGAACCTCTGTCTGGGCCACAACCCTGCCGTCACTTTTGCATTTAACTCAAAATCACTGACCTGTTTGAAGAAACAAGAGAGCTTATCTCTTTGCCTCTTTCCATCCCTCTTGCCTACTTTTTTTTTTTTTTTTTTGACGGAGTCTCGCTCTGTCACCCAGGCTGGAGTGCAGTGGTGTGATCTTGGCTCACTGCAAGCTCCGCCTCCCAGGTTCACGCCATTCTCCTGCCTCAGCTTCCTGAGTAGCTGGGACTACAGGCGCCCGCCACCACGCCCGGCTAATTTTTGGTATTTTTAGTAGAGACAGGGTTTCACCGTGTTAGCCAGGATGGTCTTGATCTCCTGACCTCATGATCCGCCTGCTTCGGCCTCCCGAAGTGCTGGGATTACAGGTGTGAACCACTGCGCCCGGCCCTGTTTTTTTTGTTTGAGACAGAGTCTTGCTCTGCCACCCAGGATAGGGTGCAGTGGCATGATCTCGGCTTACTGCAACCTCTGCCTCCCTGGTTCAAGCAATTCTCCTGCCCCAGCCTCCCGAGTAGCTAAGATGACAGTCGCCCATCACCAAGCCCGGCTAATTTTTTTTTTTTTTTTTGGATTTTTAGTAGAGATGGGGTTTCACCATGTTGCAGGCTGTTCTCTAACTCCTGACTTCAGGTGATCTGCCCACCTCGGGCTCCCAAAGTGCTGAGATTATAGGCATGAGCCACCATGCCCGGTCTCTTCTCTACTTTTCTTGCAGTAACAGAATTGTTCAATCTGAATGTCCAAGGTGAGACTGTATTCATATATAATCTGGGTACATGACTGGCAAAATGGCAGGGAAGGAGGAGCTAAGGATGACTCTCCTGGAACCCTTCCTCAACTCCCCACTGCTGCCGCCTCTCCCTTGGCCCTGGGGCACCAAATCCAACCTTTGTCCTGGACCTCACCTTGGCATAGTAGATGTGGTTGGAGCAACGGTACTGAGTAAACTGGCAGAAAGATTCAAACCAGGAGGCATAAGGGAGGTTGGAGCAGACAGCACCTGAGAAAGGGCAGGGGTGGAGAAGATGAACCACGGGGAGCTTGGGGTGGGGCTGCGGGCAATGGACTCCAGGCCGTGGGGAGGGTGGACACGGGGAGGGTGGAGGTGCCAGCCATGCCTTTCCCCGCCTCACATGAGCACAGGGGTTTTTGCCCTGAGTTTTGGGTGAACACTCGGGTGCCTCGGTTTCCCCCCTAGCCTGGCCCTCACCATCGGGCACTAAGCCGTGGTTTTCATATTGGTCCAGCTGGACGAGTGTGGGATTCCGGCAGCCATGGGTTGCACGGAGGCGGCAGGTAGTCTCTGCCTTCCAGGTTGGAGTCAGCAGTGCGAAGAAGTGTTCGTATTCGGTGGGGGAGAGAGGGCTGCCTGGAGTGGAGGCCCGAGTCGAATCCTGGGCTGGGGCAGGTGCCAGAGGCAGGAGCAGCACTGCGGAGCGGGCGAACGGACGATGGAAGGACAGAACCCCAAAACCCGCTCCGAGACCAGGGCAGACGGACCCAGACTGGCAAATTAGGAACGGGGTGCGGGTTATCCCTGCTGACGAGGGTGGGGGGATTCTAGAGACAGAGGCAAAGGTCCGGCCGCTGGCTGGGGGAGACGGGAGGATCCCAGGAGCTAGGGAGCGGACCCAGCGCGACCACCACGAGGACGCGTTCCAGAAACCGTAAAAGCAGAGCTCTCGGGAGGGAGAGGACTGAGCCCGGAGAGAGTCTGTTGGAGCAGGTGGAAACCTCTCACCCTTCAAGAGTGAGGGAAGGAAGCCAGTGGCTGGCTTCCTCATGGCCGCAGAAGATCCGCCCGCGTTCCGCGGACCCAAGCCGCCTCTAACGGGCCGAGCCGCAGAGAGAGCAGCAGGCGCGGGGCGGGGCGGGGCGCACGCGGGCACCGCCCACGCGTCACAAAGAGCGGGCCAGGGCGGGGCCTCGACAGCCGGGTTCTCGGGGCCCTCAAGTGGCCTGATCCCATCGAGATGGTAGGGATGGCAAAAGCTATCTTCACTTAGCGTCTATTTCTTTCTTTCTTTCTTCTTTTTTTTTTTTTTTTTGGTGAGACGGAGTCCTACTCTGTCGCCCAGGCTGGAGTGCATGGCGCGATCTCGGCTCACTGCAACCTCAGCGTCCCAGGTTCAAGTGATTCTCCTGCCTCAGCCTCCCGAGTAACTGGGACTACAGGTGCGTGCCACCATGCCTGGCTTTTTTTTTTTTGAGACAGAGTCTTGCTCTGTTGCCCAGGCTGGAGTGCAGTGGCGCAATCTCAGCTCACTGCAACCTCCACCTCCCGAGTTCAAGCAATTTTCCTGCCTCAGCCTCCCGAGTAGCTGGGACTACAGGTGTGCGCCACCATGCCCAGCTAATTTTTGTATTTTTAGTAGAGATGGGGTTTCTCCATGTTGGCCAGATGGTCTCGATCTCTTGACCTTGTGATCTGCCCGCCTCGGCCTCCCAAAGTGCTGGGATTACAGGCGTGAGCCACCATGCCCGGCCTAAGTTTTGTATTTTTAGTAGAGACTGGGGTTCACCATGTTGGCCAGGCTGGTCCTGAACTCCTGACCTCAAGTGATCTGCCTACCTCAGCCTCCCAAAGTGCTGGGATTACAGGTGAGAGCCACTGTGGCCAGCCACTTAGTGTCTTTACATGGACTACTTTACTTAATTGCCATAGGAATCCCATAAGGTGGATACACTATCATTCGTTTTACAGATGAGAAATCGGGGCTTAGGGAAGCAACTGGCCCAACAGGTCCTGAGGTCTAGAGCTAAGCACAGGCAGAGATGCAATGTGCAAAACCAAGTCAAGGCCTATCTGGGTAGAAACTAGGCAGGGCGCCTCCATGAGCAAAATGGGTCCAAGGGGAAAACAAGAGGTTGGCTCAATGGCCTACAAAAGTGGTTTCTGAGGGGTAATTGAGTAAGACAATCCACTGAGGTGTGGGAGGAGAACTTTTGTTTTTGTATCTGTTTTGTGTTTAAAATGAGAAATTACAGCCGGGGCAACAGGGTGAAACCTCATCTCTACAAAAAATACAAAAAATTAGCCAAGCGTGGTGGCACATGCCTGTAGTCCCAGTTTCTTGGGGGGCTGAGGTGGGAGGATTGCTTGAGCCCATGAGGTCAAGGCTGCAGTGAGGTGCAGTCGGACCACTGCTCTCCAGCCTGGGTGACAAGGTGAGACCCTATCCCCACCCCCAAAAAAAAGTAAAAAAGAAAACAAGAAATTGTCTTGGGCCAGACTTGGTGGCTCACGCCTGTAATCCCAGCCTTTGGGAGGTCAAGGTGGGTGGATTCCTTGAGCTCAGGAGTTCCAGACCAGCCTGGGCAACATGGCAAAACTCTGTCTCTACAAAAATGCAAAAACTGTCAGGTGTGGTGGTGTACGCCTGTTGTCCCACTTACTACTTGGGGAGGCTGAGGCAGGAGGATCGCCTGAGTCTTCAGAGGTCAAGGCTGCAGTGAGCTGAGATCTCACCACTGTGCTCCAGCCTGGGTGACAGAGTGAGACCCCGTCTTAAAAAAAAATTAAAAAAAATAAATTAATAAAATAGAGACCAGGCACTGTGGCTCACTCCTGGAATTCCAGCACTTTGGGAGGCCAAGGAGGGTGGAGCTCTTGAGGTCAGGAGTTCAAGACCAGCCTGGCCAAAATGGTGAAACTCGGCCAGTGCGATGGCTCACGCCTGTAATCCCAGCACTTTGGGAGGCTGAGCTGTGCAGATCACCAGGTAAGGAGATCGAGACCATCCTAGCTAACACGGTGAAACCCTGTCTCTACTACAAATACAAAAAATTAGCAGGGTGTGGTGACATGTGCCTGTAGTCCCAGCTACTCGGGAAGCTGAGGCAGCAGAATTGCTCTAACCCGGGAGACGGAGGTTGCAGTGAGCTGAGATCACGCCACTGCACTCCGGCCTGCGTGACAGAGTAAGACTCCATCTTAAAAAAAAAAAAGGTGAAACCCAGTCTCTACTAAAAATACAAAAATTACGGCTGCTCTCAGCTCAGTGCAGTGGCTGGGACTACACGCACGTGCCACCATGCCCAGCTAGTTTTTGTATTTTTTTTTGAGACGGAGTCTCGCTCTGCCGCCCAGGCTGGAGTGCAGTGGCCGGATCTCAGCTCACTGCAAGCTCCGCCTCCCGGGTTCACGCCATTCTCCTGCCTCAGCCTCCCGAGTAGCTGGGACCACAGGCGCCCGCCACCTCGCCCGGCTAGTTTTCTGTATTTTTTAGTAGAGACGGGGTTTCACCATGTCGGCCAGGATGGTCTCGATCTCCTGACCTCGTGATCCACCCGTCTCGGCCTCCCAAAGTGCTGGGATTACAGGCTTGAGCCACCGCGCCCGGCCAGTTTTTGTATTTTTAGTAGAGATGCGGTTTCACCATGTTGGCCAGGATGGTCTCCATCTCTTGACCTCGTGATCTGCCTGCCTTGGCCTCCCAAACTGCTGGGATTACAGGCGTGAGCCACGGCACCCAGGCTGATTTCTTTAAAAAAAAAAAAAAAAAAAAGGTAGGCCAGGCCTGGTGGCTCACACCTGTAATCCCAACACTTTGTGAGGCCAAGGCAGGTGGATCACCTGAGGTCAGGAGTTCAAGACTAGCCTGGCCAACATGGCGAAACCCCATCTCTACCAAAAATACAAAAATTAGCTGGGCATGGTTGTGGATACCTGTAATCCCAGCTACTCAAGAGGGTGAGGCAGGAGAACCGCTTGAACCTGGGAGGCAGAGGTTGCAGTGAGCTGAGATCGCACCACTGCACTCCAGCCTGGGTGATAGAGCAACACTCCGTCTCAAAAAAAAATAAACAGGCTGGGTGCGGTGGCTCACACCTGTAATCCCAGCACTCTGGGTGGCTGATGTGGGCGGATCACCTGAGGTTCAGAGTTCGAGGCCAGCCTGGCCAACATGTTAAAATCCCGTCTCTACTAAAAATACAAAAATTAGCCAGATGTGGTGGCATATGCCTATAATCCTAGCTACTTAGGAGGTTGAGGCAGGAGAATCACTTGAACGCGGGAGGCGGAGACTGTAGTGAGCCGAGATCACGCCACTGCACTCCAGGATGGCGACAGAGTGAGACTTTGCATCAAAGAAAAAAAGAAAAGAAGTCAAGCTAATGTATAGTATAGCAGTACACATGTATAGCACAAATACATCATTTATTGGAAATTAAGTGAAAGATGTTTTAAGGAGAAAAGATGCACAATTTACAAAGTTTTGGAGACCCCTGGTCTGAGGCCCACCCTCCAGCACCTCTGTCTTTCCCAGGTTGAGAACTTGTGGGTTCTCGGACAGAGGCACCACTCTGGTTTCATGTGGTGTCCTAATTCTGGCATGCCATCCTCTCACATCGTATCCAACCCAGAGGATGCAAAAAGAATGCTCAGCACGTTTACTAAAACAGCGTCTCTACAATAAACACAGCAGGCCAACATGTATAGCTTTTATTTACCTACCCAAGTTCCTTTTACATGTGAGTTATCTGCATTCCACCTTGCCCCCTCTCCCATTCACAAGGCCAGGATGAATCCTCTTGGCACAGAGGAAGGGGTGCCCCTTCAACTAGGGCCAGAGCCTAGATGACCTGGTGGATCCCCCACCATGAAAAAAGCAGGAAGGGAATGGAGAAGAAAAGTGTTGATCACACCTAGCCCTCACCACAGGAGGAGGGGGAATGAAGAGGTCTGGGGGACTGCCCCCATGCTATGCCCCAGTCCTTAAATACAAAGCAAGGGGAATGACAAGGACCCTCCCTCTGAAATACAGCACCAACCTCAGCATGGAGGCAAAAGGACAGTGGGCAAGACCACGTCCCTCCGAAGGGAGAGGGCTGAAGGAGAGCACATACCGTCAGTGGCTGCGGCACCCCTCCCTACCAGGGTTTGATGCAGCCTCAGCACCGGGAGTAGGGAGAGGGGAGGAGAAGGGATGACAGTACTGTGCCATCCACTTCTCCCTGAACCCCTGGCCCCAGCACAGGCATTCCTCTGCCCACTAGCCCAAGTCAGGGGACGTGGAAGAAACTGTGTTGGAATCCAAGGCCCTTATCTATTTCTTCTTCCGTTCTTGGGAGCAGCGTGGGCAAAACCTGGAGAAGGGGAGAGAAAAGTGAGTGAAAGGGAGAACGCCCTCGACCACTCAACCTGGGGACCCTCCCACTCCTGCCACTTACCATTTCCCCCGAGGCTTGGTCGTCAGCCCCACACAGGCAAAGTGGAACCATTCAATGGAACACTGGGGAGGAAGAAAGAAGTAGTAGTTAGGGGCCGGGATGGGCCAGAGGAAGGAGAGAAAGCCCCTCCAGATTCCTTAGGAACATCCTGTCCTTTACTCCATCCTTCTGGAGAATTCTTGGAAGTCCCAAGGCCAACCAGTTCCCACCATCTTCCTTCTATATTCTTTTTTTCTTTTTGAGACAGAGTCTCACTCTGTTGCCCAGGCTGCAATGCAATGACATGATCTCAGCTCACCGCAACCTCTGCCTCCCGAGTTCAAGCGATTCTCCTGCCTCAGCCTCCCGAGCAGCTGAGATTACAGGCACATGCTACCATGCCTGGCTAATTTTTGTATTTTTAGTAGAGACGGGGTTTCACTGTGTTGGCCAGGCCGGTCTCGAACTCCTGATCTTAAGTGATCTGTTCACCTTGGCCTCCCAACGTGCTGGGATTACAGGCATGAGCCACAGCACCAGGCTTTCAGGTTTGTTTGTTTTTTTTTTTTGAGACAGAGTCTTGCTCTGTCGCCCAGGCTGGAGTGCAGTGGCATGATTTCAGCTCACTGCAACCTGTGCCTCCCAGGTTCAAGCAATTTTCCTGCCTCTTGCCTCAGCCTCCCAAGTAGCTGGGATTACAGTCGTGTGCCACTATGCTCAGCTAATTTTTCTATTTTTAGTTAGAGAAGGGGTTTCACTACGTTGGCCAGGGTGGTGTCAAACTCCTGACCTCACGTGATCGCCTGCCTCAGCCTCCCAGAGTGCTGGGATTTCAGGCAAGAGCTACCACGCCCAGCCCATCTTTCTTCTATCCTGAAGTCCCAGTACTCAACTGTGGGATTTTTCCTCTTGTACCCACTCCCTTCATGCCCCTCACAACCCCCCATCCTGAGGCAAAATGTTTCTCACATCAGGGTTGTCACAGCCAATCATCTCTCCATAGGAGACCTGGTGACAAAGGCAATAGGTGGGTTCGTTGGGATCCACAGGCATATCCAACACATCAGAGGGGTGGACACTGCCAAAGGTCACTGAGGGCATCCCATACTCAGGACTTCTGCATGCCAAGAGGAAGAGAAAGTGTCATCTGCAGAAAGGGAAGCTAAAGCCTGAGGCTTTCGGAGGTGGCAGGAGATCCTGGTAGGGCAAACGATTTGTGGCTTCTCCAGCAGATACCAAAAGAAGAGTTCTTGGCGCAGAGATACAGAAAACGGCAGGGGGCGGTGCAGGCTGGGAGTGGGGCACCGGGAGAGAAGAGGATGTCATCTAGCAAAGGGCTCCCTGATACACTCACGTGCGCACGAGCTTTAACTTCTTCTGGGCAGTCTTGGGGGCTTCTTCATCTGAGTTTTTCCCTTTGGAACGAGCACGAGCAGCTTTCTTCTCCTTTTGAGTCCGGCCTTCTAGGGAAGAGGGGGAAAGCCAGAAGGCAGGGAGACGGAAAGATGGGTTAAGTCCTCTTCTCTCCCCCTTTCCAACCTGGTGCTCCACTTCCCACCAGATGAAGAGCTGACTTCTCCCTTTGAATCCTCGCCCCACCTCTCACAGCCCCGCCCCCCTCCTCACTCTTTTTGCCTTTGCTGGAAGAGCTGTCATAGTCACTTGACTCAATCTGTTTCTCCTTGAGATCAGCCTCAAAACGGGCCAGGTCTGTGTCCAGCCGCCGAATGTGTTTGTCCACCTGGGTGGAAAGGAAGGAGAAAGGGGAGGTACAAAACTATCTCCAATTAAAGAAAATAGGTTAAGGCAGAGTTTATGGATCTCACAGACCCCAAACAGATCCCAGCATAGTTGAAGGAAGGGTCTAAGACCCTGAGGATTAGATGGGAGGTAGGTGGGGAGCCATGAACAGGGCCATACCATCTCATAGGTCTGCATGGCAAGCTGCACCTTGTCGTCACCAAATTCCTTGCACTTGCCATAGGCTTCCTGGATCTGTTTGAGAAGGGCCAATTTTTCCTCGGAGCTCAGGCTGCGGGCGCTACTCATATACTCAGTGGCCAACTTGTCAATTTCAGCCTTCAGGTCTACAACAGAGACAGAGGCCTGGTCACAATGGCCCCTGAGTGGCTAGGTGAAACACATTTCTTCCTCTTGTTCTTTGCACCTTTTCCATCGACTAGCGTAACCTTCCAACTAAAAAGTACTGCATGTTCAGAGGTACTGTGCCATGCACTCAAGTAATGGAACATACTGATAATATTTGCCTTAAAGGTCCGTTCAAGGTGCTGAAAACATTGCTATCATAGTGGGAATTTAAATTATTGAAACACAGCAAGCGATCCTTTGCACACCACATTAATACGAAGTATATTTTTGTCCATGTTTGAAGATGCTTCTTTGAAGGGCTTGCTGCTTCTTGAATTTTGTCTCAAAAGCCATTGTTTCCTTCTCAAAAACATCCCACAGCAGTTCTGTCTGCCGCAAATCAGGCTGAGTCATCTGCTGTTGCTGGTTTCCAAGTCTGTATATCAATAGCCTACATTTTAAAATTATTAGTATTTTTTCTTTTTGACACAGGGTCTCACTCTGTCGCCCAGGCTGGAGTGTGGTGGCACGATCATGGCTCACTGCAGCCTCAACTTCCTGAGCTCTGGTGATCCTCCCATCTCAGGCACCACCACGCCTGGCTAATTTTTTCTACTTTTTTTGTAGAGATAGGGTTTCTCCACATTACCCAGTCTGGTCTCGAACTCCTGGACTCAAGCAATCTGCCTGCCTCAGCCTCCCAAAGTGCTGGGATCATAGGGGGTAAGCCACCATGCCTGGCCTAATCTATTTATTTTTAGAGGCAGGCGCAGGTTCTCTCTTATTTTTGTTGCCTAGGCTGGCCTCCAACTCCTGTCCTCAAGTGATTCTATCACTTTGCCTCCTGAGTAGTTGGGTATATCATACAATTTAAAATTAAACCTTACTCCAACATCCATGTAACAATTCTGCTTATCTTTTTTTTTTTTCTTTTTGAGACAGGATCTCACTCTATTGCCCAGGTTGGATGGAGTGTAATGGCATGGATCACATTGCAGTCTCGACTTCTGGGCTCAAATGATCCTTCCACCTCAGCCTCTGGAGTAGCTGGGACTATAGGCACATGCCACCACACTCTGATAATTTTTTTAAAAAGTTATTTGTAGAAGTCTCACTATATTGCCCAGGCTGGTCTTGAACTTCTGGGCTCAAACAATCCACTTGCCTCAGCCTCCCAAAGTGTTGGGATTATAGGTGTGAGCCACTGCACCCAGGCTGTCCACCCTATTTGGCTCATCATTGCAACTTATTTTATTTTCCATCACTTTTTTTTTCCTGTTTGTCCATCTTAGATATTGTTCCAAACACATTTTTTTGTTTGAGACGGAGTCTTGCTCTGTTGCCCTGGCTGGAGTGCAGTGGCACGATCTTGGCTCACCTCAACATCTGCCTCCTGGGTTCAAGGAGTTCTCGTGCCTCAGTCTCCCAAGTAGCTGGGACTACAGGTGTGTGCCACCATATCTGGCTAAGTTTTGTATTTTTAGTAGAGATGTGGTTTCACCATGTTGGCTAGGCTGGTCTCAAAGTTCTGACCTCAAGTGATCTGCCTGCCTTGGCCTCCTAAAGTACTGGGATTACAGGCATAAGCCACCGCACCCAGCCTCCCAAATGTTTTATTTTATTATTTATTTATTTATTTATTTGAGACCGAGTCTCACTGTGTTACCCAGGTTGGAGTGCAGTGGTGTGATTTCAGTTCACTGCAACCTCCACCTCCCAGGTTCAAGTGATTCTCCTGCATCAGCCTCCCGAGTAGCTGGGATTACAGGCATGCGCCACCACACCCAACTAATTTTTGTATTTTTAGTAGAGACAGGGTTTCACCATGTGGGCCAGGCTGGTCTCACACTCCTGACCTCAGGAGACTCACCTGCCTCTGCCTCCCAAAGTGATGGGATTACAGGTGTGAGCCACTGCATCCGGCCCCAAATGTTTTAATATTGGAAGAATGGTAATGTCCCAGGATATTGAGTCTATAGATGTTTACTGATATTTATGTAGGACTCATAAATATGTCAGTTGAAAGAGACAAGTCTGACTCTAACGTAGTGCAGCAACAGATAACCAGGAGGATCTGTGAATATACTGTTTATACTCCATTCATTCCAGGCCCTTGGAAGAAGCTGAAAAAGCATATAGTTCCATAATCTCCAACTGGTCTTTCCATGCATGAACTCAAGCGTTACAACTGTATTACAAAAAAAGCAATCTGGTTCTCACCATTCGGCAGGCAGTTCTCAGGGAACTACATCCAGGGTTCTCGATGATGTTCACCTTTTCATGTGTAAACTCAGAGTAACTTAAGACAGAGCTTCATGTATCTCAAAACCAGCCTGTTACATCCTTGAATATGGCTACATAGAATGGAAGACAAGACTACAGATCCTTCAGTGGGTACGGGAATAGCTCCAATAGACATCTTTGATTTGAAGAAACCCAGTGAACGCCCCAATGCAGCCAAATTTGCTCAATGTTCAAGGCCGGAGATGGTATCTAACGCTTCTGTAAGTGTGAATGGTGTAGAGATCCTGATGTCAATTACTACTTTTTTTTCTTTCCTCTCTTTCTTTGTTCTTTCTCTTTTTAAGGACTTCTCGTATAGCAAACCTCCCATCTACTAACATATGTTGCAGTCGAAAGTCGCACTGGGAATTTGTGGCAGTAACATTAACAACGCAGAGAAGTAGAAACATTCTAGTCAGCCTATAAATATACCAAACGTGGAGCGCAGAAATGACTCGAGTTGACTTTCTTCAATTCTTCCTTTTTTTTTTTTTTTTTGAGACAGAGTCTTGCTCTGTTGCCTAGGCTGGAGTGCAGTGGCATGTGGCATGATTTTGGCTCACTACAACCTCCACCTCCCAGGTTCAAACGATTCTCATGTCTCAGCCTCCCGAGTAGCTGGGATTACTGGCGCATGCCACCACACCTGGCTAATTTTTGTATTTTTAGTAGAGATGGGATTTCACCATGTGGCCAGGCTGGTCTCAAACTCCTAGCCTTAAGTTATCTGCCAGTCTAGGCCTCCCAAAGTGCTGAGATTACAGCTGTGAGCCACCACGCCTGGCTAATTCTTCTTGAGGAAGATATAAAGAACAGAGCATCTTTGAATTCTTGTGGTGTTTTCACAACACTCTATTTGTTATGAAAAAGCTGATACAGAAATGAGGATCATTATCCTGTTTTAAGAATTCCAAGGGCATAAAAAAGGAGAGAGAGAAGTCACAGTTCTCCAGAACATACCAGATGATACGGTAACATCAAGTAGAAAAATAAATGATTACACACACTCATTTTATACCAAAACTTTTTACTCTATACGTACCCTCTGTTCTTTGGTCTAGGTCCCTCATGAGCTGAAAGTTTCTCTGTAATTCAAAGGGAAGGTTTTCAATACCTACGGAAGAGAGAAACAGAGAATCACAGGACTGACTGTGCATAGGCCTTACAGTTCCTTTTAAAGTGCAGTTCAGGCTGGACATGGTGGCTCATGCCTGTAATCCCAGCACTTTGGGAAGCCGAGGGGGTGGATCACTCAAGGCCAGGAGTTCAAGACCAGCCTGGCCAACATGGCGAGACCCCCATCTCTATTAAAAATACGAAAATTAGCCTGGTGTGATGGTGTGCACCTCTAATCCCAGCTACTTGGGAGGCTGAGGCATGAGAATCACTTGAATCCAGGAGGCAGAGGTTGCTATGAGCCGTGATTGAGCCACTGCACTCCAGCCTGGGCGATAGAGCAAGACCCTGCCTCAAAAACAAATGGCCGGGCACGGTGGCTCACACCTGTAATCCCAGCACTTTGGGAGGCCAAGGCAGGTGGATCACGAGATCAGGATATCAAGATCATCCTGGCTAACATGGTGAAACCGCATCTCTACCAAAAATACAAAAAATTAGCTCGGCGTGGTGGCGGGCGCCTGTAGTCCCAGCTACTCGGGAGGCTGAGGCAGGAGAATGGCAAGAACCCGGGAGGCAGAGCTTGCAGTGAGCCGAGATCACGCCACTGCACTCCAGCCTCGGAGACAGGGAGACTTTGTCTCAAAAACTAAAAACCACCACCACCAAACAAACAAAAAATAAAGTGCAGCTCAGTTTTCCTTCCTCTGAACCTCTGGATTTATCTGTGACAGGATTTATCAGTTCTCTCATGACAGGCCATGCTTAACTCTTTCTCTACAAAACCTTTCCATTTTTGCACAGCTATCCCACCCTTTTCGCCCTCAGTGACCTTCCTTTACAAATGCTCTTCCCGTCAGGTGCGGTGGCTCAAGCCTGTAATCCCAGCACTCTGGGAGGCTGAGGCAGGTGGATCACGAGGTCAGGAGTTTGAGACCAGCCTGGCCAACATGGCGAAAGCCTGTCTCTACTAAAAATATAAAAATTAGCCAGGTGTGATGGCGCGTACCTGTAATCCCAGCTACTCAGGAGGCTGAGGCAGGAGAATCACTTGAACCTGGGAGGTGGAGGTTGCAGTGAGCCAAGATTGCACCACTGCACTCCAGCCTGGTGACAGAGTGAGACTCTGTCTCAAAAAGAAAAAGAAAAAAAAAAAAAAAAAGCTCTTCCCTTTCCTTTCTTTTCCTTTTTTGTTTTTTGAGACAGAGTCTTGCTCTGTTGCCCAGGCTGGAGTACAGTGGCACAATCTTGGCTCACTGCAACCTCTGCCTCCCGGGTTCAAGTGATTCTCCCGCCTCAGCCTCCGGAGTAGCTGGGACTACAGGCGCGTGCCACCACACCTGACTAATTTTTGTATTTTTAGTAGACACAGGGTTTCACCATTCTGGCCAGACTGGTCTTGAACTCCTGGCCTCAGGTGATCCTCCTGCCTCGGTCTCCCAAAGTGCTGGGATTACAGACATGAGCCACCGTGCCCGGCCCCTTTCTTTTATTTTCAATCTCTGCCTCCAAGCTCTTTGTCCTCAAATTACAAATAGTCTCCTGGTATCCTCTATTATACACCTAACACTTCCAATCTACTTCCATATAGCAGCCAGAATGTCCTTTTTAAAAAGTGCAAACCGGCCGGGCGCAGTGGCTCACGCCTGTAATCCCAGCACTTCGGGAGGCCGAGGCGGGCGGATCACAAGGTCAGGAGATCGAGACCACAGTGAAACCCCATCTCTACTAAAAATACAAAAAATTAGCCGGGCGCGGTGGTGGGCGCCTGTAGTCCCAGCTACTCAGGAGGCTGAGGCAGGAGAATGGCGTGAACCCGGGAGGCGGAGCTTGCAGTGAGCCGAGATCGCGCCACTGCACTCCAGCCCGGGCGACTGGGCGACAACGTGAGACTCCGTTTCAAAAAAAAAAAAAAAAAAAAAGTGCAAACCAGATCATCAGCAGTTAGCTGTCAACCATACTCCTAAAAAAAGCAAACTCAGGCTCTGAACAGTCTATGTGCCTCTCTCTAGTAGTTCAACTGGACAAACCNAAAAAAAAAAAAAAAAAAAAAAGTGCAAACCTGGGCCGGGCGCGGTGGCTCAAGCTTGTAATCCCAGCACTTTGGGAGGCCGAGACAGGCGGATCACGAGGTCAGGAGATCGAGACCATCCTGGCTAACACGGTGAAACCCCGTCTCTACTAAAAAATACAAAAAACTAGCCAGGCGCGGTGGCGGCGCCTATAGTCCCAACTACTCGGGAGGCTGAGGCAGGAGAATGGCGTGAACCCGGGAGGCGGAGCTTGCAGTGAGCTGAGATCCGGCCACTGCACTCCAGCCTGGGCGGCAGAGCGAGACTCCGTCTCAAAAAAAAAAAAAAAAAAAAAAAAAAAAGTGCAAACCTGGCCAGGCACAGGGGCTCATGCCTATAATCCCAGCACTTTGGGAGGCCCCAGGTGGATGGATCAGCTGAGCTGAGGAGTTCAAGACCAGCCTGGGCAACATGGTGAAACCCCGTCTCTACCAAAAATACAAAAACTTAGCCAGGCTTGGTGCACACGCCTGTAATCCCAGCTACTTGGGAGGCTGGGGCACGAGAATCCCTTGAACCTGGGAGGTGGAGGTTTCAGTGAGCCAAGATCACACCAATGCACTCCAGCCTGGATGACAGAGCAAGACACTGACTCAAAAAAACAAAAACAAAAACAAAACACAAAAATAAAACATGCAAACCTAATCAAGTCACTCTCCAGCTTATAACCTTCTGGTGACCTCCTACTGCTCTGAAGATGTGCCGCGCTTTCTGGCCCTCGCTTACCTCACACCAGCCTTCACTCACTCTGTCTCCCTTTGTGCTCTGCTCTGCCCATATTGGCCTCCTCTCACTGCCCCAAACTGGCCTCTGCTCCTGCCACTCGGCTTTCCACATGCTGTTCTCTCTAGTTGGAAGGCACTGCTTGCTTCTCCTCATCCCATCCACCCCATCCCTCTTGGCCTATTAAATTCCTGTTTGTTCTTCCAAAGTTCAGCTCAAACTCAACTTTCCTAGGCTCTGTGAACTGCCCTAGATCTATGTCAAGGTATTCTATCTACCTTTTTAAAGCACTTATCCAACTGTAATTAAATAAATGTGTAATCAGTTGGCTGGGTGCAGTGGCCCACGCCTGTAATCCAGCACTCTGGAAGACAGGTGGATCACTCAAGGCGAGGAGTTCAAGACCAGCCTAGGCAACCTGGCAAAACCCCATCTCTACTAATAATACAAAAATTAGGGCCAGGCACGGTGGCTCACACCTGTAATCTTAGCACTTTGGGAGGCCGAGGCGGGTGGCTCACTTAAAGTCAGGAGTTCAAGACCAGCCTTGCCAACATGGTGAAACCTGTAATCCCAAATATTTGAGAGGCTGAGGCACAAGAATTGCTTAAATCCAGGAGGTGAAGGTTGCAGTGAGCTGAGATTGCACCACTGCACTCCAGCCTGAGCGACAGAGCGAGACTCTATCTCAAAAACAAAACAAAACAAAAATTAGGCTGAGTGCAGTGGCTCACACCTGTAATCCCAACACTTTGGGAGGCTGAGGAGAGTGGATCATGAGGTCAGGAGATCGAGACCAACCTGGCTAACACGGTGAAACCCCGTCTCTACTTAAAATACAAAAAAATTAGCTGAGCATGGTGGCAGGCGCCTGTGGTCCCAGCTACTCAGGAGGCTGAGGCAGGAGAATGGTGTGAACCCGGGAGGCAGAGCTTGCAGTGAGCTGAGATCATGCCACTTGCACTCCAGCCTGGGCGACAGCGCGAGATGCCGTCTCAAAAGGCGCGGTGGCTCAAGCCTGTAATCCCAGCACTTTGGGAGGCCGAGGCGGGCGGATCACGAGGTCAGGAGATCGAGACCATCCTGGCTAACATGGTGAAACCCCGTCTCTACTAAAAATACAAAAAACTAGCCAGGCGTGGTGGCGGGCGCCTGTAGTCCCAGCTACTCGGAGGCTGAGGCAGGAGAATGGCCTGAACCTGGGAGGCGGAGCTTGCAGTGAGCCGAGATCGCGCCACTGCACTCCAGCCTGGGTGACACAGCGCGAGACTCCGTCTCAAAAAAAAAAAAAAAAAAAAAAAAATTAGATGGGCATGGTGGCCTATGCCTGTAGTTCCAGCTACTCAGGAGACTGAGGCAGGACAATTGCTTGAACCAGGGAGGTGGAGGTTGCAGCCTGGGCAAAAGAGCAAGACTGTTTCAAAAAAACAAAAAAGTAAAAAAATAATAATTGTGTAATTAGTTATTTGGTATCTGTCTCCCCATGCCGAACATGGTTATCATATTCTCTCCTGTTTCCCTAGTGTTTAGAATTATGACTTGCAAAGAGCAAGTACTCAGTAAAATACTTGAATAAATGCATGAATATTTGTCCCCTCAGTACAAGAAAAATCTCTTCCCAAGACTCCACCTAAAACTTTAAAAATGCCTCTACTGGCCGGGCACAGGGGCTCACGCCTCTAATCCCAGCACTCTGGGAGGCCAAGGCTGGCAGATCACTTGATCTCAGTAGTTTGAGACCAGCCTGGGCAACATGGCCAGATTCTGTGTCTAAAAAATTAAATATATATATTAAAAATAAAATGCCTGGCATGGTGGCTCATGCCTGTAATCCCAGCACTTTGGGAGGCCAAGGTGGGTGGATCACCTGAGGTTGGGAGTTCAAGACCAACCTGGCCAACACAGTGAAACCCTGTCTCTACTAAAAATACAAAAATTATCTGGGTATGGTGGCGGGCACCTGTAGTCCCAGCTACTCGGGAGGCTGAGGCAGGAGAATTGCTTGAACCCAGGAGGCAGAGGTTGCAGTGGGCCAAGATCGCATCATTGCGCTCCAGCCTGGGCGACAGAGCGAGACTCTGTCTCAAAAATAAACAAACAAAAACACCTAAAACAAAATAAATAAAAAAAAAACAAAATGCCTCTACTGTTTAAACGTACAACTTCAGGTCTGCTACCACCAGTTCACAAGATTAAGTCACTGTCGATTTACCAAATCTAACGGTGTTATTAAACCTATCCTAAAAAATATCTCTGCAGCAGTTGGCATGATCTTTTCTCCTCTAACTTTCGTTTCTTTTCTTTTGAGGTGCAGTGTCGCTCTTGTCACCCAGGCTGGAGTGCAACGGCACAATCTCGGGTTCAAAGGATTCTTGTGCCCCAGCCTCCCAAGTAGCTGGGATTACAGGCGCCTGCCAACATGCCCAGCTAATTTTTGTATTTTTAGTAAAGACGGTTTCACCATGTTAGCCAGGCTGGTCTTGAACTCCTGACCTCAGGTGATCCACTCATCTCAGCCTCCCAATGTGCTAGGATTACAGGCGTGAGCCACCACTCCCAGCCTTTTTGTTTTTGTTTTGAGACGGAGTCTCACTCTGTTGCTCAGGCTGGAATGCAGTGGCGTGAACTCGGCTCACTGCAACCTCTGCCTCCCAGGTTCAAGCGATTCTCCTGCCTCAGCCTCCTGAGTAGCTGGGACTACAGGTGCCCATCACCACGCCCAACTAATTTTTTTGTATTTTTAGTAGAGACGGGGTTTCACCATGTTAGCCAGGCTGGTCTCAATCTCCTGACCTCGTGATCTGCCCACCTCGGCCTCCCAAAGTGCTGCGATTACAGGCGTAAGCCACCTCGCCTGGCCACAAGTTTTTTTTTTTTTTTTTTTTTTTAAGAGGGACACGGAGTCTCTCTCTGTCGCCCAGGCTGGAGTGCAGTGGTATGATCTTGGCTCACTGCAATCTTCACCTCCTGGGTTCAAGTGATTCTCCTGACTCAGCCTCCCAAGTAGCTGGGATTAGAGTCACATGCTACCATGCCCAGATAAATTTTTTTTTTTTTTTAAATAGAGACTGGTTTCACCATGTTGGCCAGGCTGGTTTCCAACTCCTGACCTCAAGTGATCTGCCCACCTTGGCCTCCCAAAGTGCTGGGATTACAAGCATAAGATTCTGTGCCCAGCCTGTCTACCTCACTTTCTAAGCAGGAAGAAGCCACCTTAGATTCTTCCTTCTCTCTCAACCACCCAGTCAGTCCTTTCATATTTAACTCCTAAATACTTCCATAACTCCCTAAAATCAGGTTCTTATCTCTGTCCTGGAATGTTATCACTAATTGATCTCTGTTATCGTAATATCATGCTTCAATTTACCATATATTAGTCATTTTCGTTTATAAAAATCACATTGTACTTTAAAATGCAAACTTCTTAGTTTGGCTTAAAAGACTTTGTCCAATCTAGCCTCAGCTTCTTTCTCCAGTCTCCTTTCTCAATTTCTTACCTTAGAGTCATAAATATTAAATACGCTGACCTCTGAGTCATAAATATCAAACACCCTTGACTTTGCCACAAACCTATCACAGTACCTTTGCAGACACTTTCCCCAACCTAGAATTCCCTTTTTCTCTCCTCACTGGCAAACAACCTTTGTCAAGACCCTATTCAAACATCACCTCTGTAAAGCTTTTCCTACATCGCCAGGTAATTACCCCCCTTTTCTCCAGTGTTGCCTACCAAATGTCCTTTTTAATGGATTTCCATTATTTCACTTGTCACAGTGTTTTACAATTACTTGCAGAATCTGTTTCTTTGTAGATCGAGAGCTTCTTGAGGGCAGGGGCCTTGTCTTACCCATTTTTCTATCCCTAGTGCCTGCCATTATGTCTGACCCATAGTAGGAACTCAATAAATATTTGTTGAATAAATGACTCCGGGCTCTAAAACAAATGTAAGCGCATAAGGCGACAGGCTTTGTGCAGGGGTGGTTTACATAAATGGCATAACACCAGATTTTCATTTGATGGGAATTAGATCTTTACTCCATGAAGAGAAGCGTTCCAGCTCATCATCTGACAGTGGTCACTCACCACCACCACTCTCAACCCCACGAGAAGCCACTTCTGAGGAAGAATGGGGTGGAGGAGAGGTCTTCACCGCTGCTCCAAAAGGCAGTGGGTGATAAGGATTCTGAACGACTATAGGAAAAAAATCTACCCTGAGGCTGGAGACGCTGGAGAATGGGGGCAGCAATTATCTTCCCGGCCGTGCACACTAGCCCTTCAAGACACGTCCCTAACCCCCACACCGCAGCCCCTCCCTCGTCTACCCCCAACAGCGGGGCCTCGATCCTGCTGCCCCGCCCCCTCTTTCTCCGCACCCTCCAATATTTCCTGCCACAGAACCCCCTCACAATTGTAACCTTCTCGTCACTGGGACTTAAGGGCTACAGATCCTCTCATCCCTGATCCCCGCACCACTCTACAGCCCCGACCCCCACCTCCAGCCTGCTCTTACTGTCCAGATAATGTTCCAAATACATCCCCGCAGCCATCTCGAAGCAAAACAAAGCAACTTCCGATCCGCCCCGGAAGTGACTATAACGCGACAGGGTCCGAAGCCATTTTGGGGCTAAAGCCTTTCCGCCCTTAAAAGGAGAACTTCCGCCCTTACTATGTTACCGCCGGTACACATCCGCCCGACGCTCAAACTTTTCCTTTTGCATGGTAGCCGCGACCGCCCATAGTGAGGCAGCTGTAGCCCGCTTCCGCCCTTACAGAGACCCCAGGACGCGACCGAGACAGGTATGACGTCACTGAAGGTCGCCATTTTGCATTATCGGGCAAACTTTTTTCCCTCCAAAACGGGAATGTATGGCAATCGGTGCAGGGGTAACTGTTCTCTTTAGGCTTATATTGCGTAAACATCCCTTCTCAGCGACTGGAAGATACAGCTTTTTTTCCCTCTTTGCAGAATATGACTTTTTTCAAGCCAGTTAGTTTCTTAAGGAAGTTGGGGAAGAGTATCAAGCCTTGAGATTTAAACCCTTTGCATTTCTTTTCACTCACACAAACACCATCTCCCCCAGCATTATTTTTTTAGCTTGAGAAGGATTATCAACTTTCTACTTATAAATACAAATAATGACAATAATGCTATAATTCTGCACATCTTTTGTCAGACCTCCTGTACTTTACACTCGAATACTTTCACATATAAAATATTACTTCTGACGTTGCCCTCTTGCTCCTTTTTTTTTTTTGAGACAGAATTTTCACTCTTGTTGCCCAGGCTGGAGTGCAATGGCGTGATCATGGCTCTCCGCAACCTCCACCTCCCAGGTTCAAGCGATTCTCCTGCCTCAGCCTCCTGTGTAGCTGGGATTACAGGCATGCACCATCACGCCTGGCTAATTTTGTATTTTTAGTAGAGACGGGGTTTCTCCATGTTGGTCAGGCTGGTCTTGAAATCCCGACCTCAGGCGATCTGCCCTCCTCAGCCTCTCAAAGTGCTGGGATTACAGGCGTGAGCCACTGTGCCTGGCACCTCTTGCTACTCTCCAAGGGGGAACCTCATGTTTTTGTTTTTCTTTTGTTTATATGTGATGTTAGCATCATAATTCTGAAGGGGTCGAGTGATGCAGCACTATCACTACAGGGCTAGTTGGCTAGCTAGTTGCCAGCCATCACTCTAGTTAGCTATGGTAGAGTGATTTCTATGGTTTTCATCAGAATGGAAAGCAGTCAAGGGTATGAGAGGCTGCCAACACACTAGGCAAATAGAACTCAAAGGCCATAACTTAATAGTGGTGTAAGATAGCCTCTTAGAGATAGCTGCCATCCCTCACGCCTTTCATACCCTCACACATCCTTCATAAGAATTATCAATGTCTTATGTCAAGTTTTTAATGAGACAGACTTTCAGCTATATAATTTCTACCAAATACATGAAGAAGAGGAACTTCCAACCCGGGGCGGATTGGAAGTTGCTTTGTTTTGCTTTGAGATGGCTGCAGGAATGTATTTGAAACATTATCTGGACAGTAATAGCAGGCTAGAGAAAGGGGTCAGGGGCTGTAGAGTGGTGGGGGTATCAGGGCTGAGAGGATCTGTAGTCCGTAAACCCCAGGTTTACTAGTGTGCAGGTAGTAAGATACAGCAATAGAATCCAGGAAATTTTGCTCTCATTACAAGAGTCATGCTTTTCGGTAAGTAATTTAATCTCTGTGCCTGTTTTACTATACAGTGAGAATACTACCTACCTCATAGGGTTGTTGCAATAAGTTTTAATACTGGTGAAGTTAGGGCCATTAGAGCCTTTTCAAGAGCTGTTGAGAGTGGGAGGAAAAACAAGTAAATATCCAGGGAGCTAAGAAACACTGGCATATTTGGTCATATGTGATACATTCATTGGTATTACACAACATATTGATAGACCACCTTAGGTGCCCACACAGGATATCTAGCACTAAATTAAGTGCGCTTTATTTATCCCAGCCCAACTAGGTAACAAGTACTATTGGCCAGCAGTCCCAGAGAACCACCAGTTCTCGGGATGTGGGAGCTTGGTCACAACTTTCACGACTTTTTCAGTGCTTAAAGCAAGGTTTTCTTTCTTTCTTTTTTTTTTTCCAGACAGAATCTCACTCTGTGGCCCGGCCTGGAGTGCAGTGGTGCGATCCCAGATCACTGCAACCTCTGCCTCCCAGGTTCAAGTGATTCTTCTGCCTCAGCCTGTAGCTGGGACTACAGGCGTGTGCCACCACACCTGGCTAATTTTTGTATTTTTATTTTTTTGAGACAGTCTCACTCTGTCGCTCAGGCTGGAGTGCAGTGGCATGATCTTGGCTCACTGCAACCTCTGCCTCCTGGGTTCAAAAGATCCTCCTGCTTCAGCCTGAATAGCTGAGATTGTAGATGCCCACCACTATGCCCAGATCATTTTTTTTTTTTGTATTTTTAGTAGAGATGGGGTTTCACCATAACGGCCAGGCTGGTCTTGAACTCCTGACCTCAAGTGATCTGCCTGCCTCAGCCTTCCAAAATGCTGGGATTACAGGTGTAAGCCACCGCACCCAGCCTTAAAGCAAGCTTCTTAATTCTCAAAAAAGGTATCTTGAGAGTTATCTAGTCCAATCCCTTCACTAACAGTTGAAGAAGCACCCTGGTCAACACTGGTTGATGGTAGGCAAAGGGCTTAAGTCCAGGTTTCATGATCACATTCTACTCCACGGTACTACAGCTCTCCTGCATAAACCAATCTTGCACCCCTTAACCGGTTATGATTTCCACAAGTCAATAAACATACATATGGATACACTGCCAACTGCAAGCCCCTACTCCAGACTCAGGCAGGAGTGTGGATCCTTCCAAGAGGCTTCCATTTTTCTTCCATAGGGAGCTGAGCTGTTGGGTTAACACACAACCATAGCCTTGCTCTCACCTATTTAGGAAATGCAATCCCCCGTGACAGAATGTGTATGTAGAAGTCCTCATCAACCAGGATTCACGGGAGACGTCATGAAACTGTACCCTTCCATGACTGGAGAACTGCACACATGGGACATCATCACACAGGCACTTGTTCATCACACACACACTCTGCTATTAATCAGTTTATAAATACTATTCTTGGACATTTCCCCAAATGCCTTTTCCGCATGCTCGCTCACATCAGTAGCTCCACTGCCTCTGATCCTTTTACATGAATTTATTTCTATACAATGTTCTAAAAACACCCCTTGGTTTGTACATAAGGTTTTTTCTTTTTTTTTTCTTCATTTTTAGATTGCTTTATAACAACTGGTTTTCCTGATTTTTTTTTTAAATTTCCTTTTCTCTGAAATCTGCCATGATTAAAAAAAAAAAAAAAAAAAAGACAAAAAAAAAATGCTGTGGCTGGTGGACAGGGGTGGAGGGAGGGAAAAAAAGGACAAAAATAAACAAAACATCAAATATGAAAATTCTCAGAGATAATGCATTTATAAACACAGAAATGGTTACAACAAAGATGGCCGTGATGAGTGGGTATAATATATTTATATATATATATTTATATATAAATCCGTGTCCGGCATCTGACCGTGGCACCTAGGGAGCTAAGTCCAGTCCTTGTGTTTGCCTTGAACTCTCCCTTCTCCGCAACACCCCTGTTTTGGAGTTTCACAGATAACACAAAGCCTCCCACAGCTCCTTGGGGGGTGGGTTGGGGAGACTGAGAGTATAGGGTCTGTGTAGGCAGAGAAGGAGAGAGGCTCCAAGGAAATCCCTAAAACCATAACCCACACTTCTAAGCCACCTGTGACCAACTTGGGAATTTCTGGCCCCTTGGGGACCACATCTCAGCCCTTGCCCCCTTCAAATAAAAGGAGGTCTGTCCCCTACCCCAAATCTTCTACCAGCAGTCAACAGGAAGTGAAGTGAGACGATGCAGGGGAAGAAATGGCTCTCAGGGACTGAGGCAACTGAGAAACCTCTGTTCTTTTGCAGGCAAGAATAGAACAAGAGGCTGGTTGCATTTGGGGCTCCCTTTTCTCTGTTATCTGGGAGGGCCAGCCTCTAGTCTTCTATCAACCCAAACTTTGAGGATAAGGAGGGTAAGGATAGGGTAAGTGACCACACTGGACAAGTTTCTATGAGGTCATAGCAAATCCTTCCCTTGAGCACCAACCCCCAATTTTAAAAGCTTTGCTTGGGAGGGGAGGCTGCTGGATGACACCATCAGCTCAGTATTCCTTTGCAATCAGGAGGGCTGATGTTCCTTTTGAAGAGTTCAGAAAAAGGATGGTATCCTGTGAAGGAAAGCTGTGTCTGAGGCCCAAGGAGATGGAGCCAAGGCCTGTGAAGAAGAGGACTTTTCCCACCAAGAGGAGTTGGAGAAAGAAGAAACCAGGACTATTTCTTCCTCTTCCCAGTGGGTGGCAGCACGGATCTCTAAGAGCTGGCCAGGTGCTCCACCTGGATGGTGCTGGTGGTGACAGTGAGGCAGATGTCCTTATGATGCTCCGCCGTCTTATAGGGGGTCAGGTCAAAGGAACACTGGGGTGGAGGGTTGGGGTTGCTGTCCCCACCACCCCCACCCTGGGGGGCTGCCCCAGGAGACTGGAAGTGTGGTGGTGGCTGTTGCTGCTGCTGCTGCTGCTGCTGTGATGCCTGGGAGGCCTGGGCCTGGGCCTGGGCCTGAGCCTGAGCCTGAGCCTGAGCCTGAGCCTGGGCTTGCGCTTGAGCTTGAGCCTGGGCCTGCGCCTGGGCCTGGGCCACTGCTGCCGCCGCCGCTGCTGCCTGCACTTGTTGCTGAAGATCAGGAGGGTTGTGTTTGCGCATATGTTTCATAAGGTATGTTTCCTGAGGGAGATGGTAAAAAGAAGTTGAGGGATGAAGAAGAAGGAAAAGAGATTACTTGTAACTAGCACCCTAGGCTCTGATTCTGCTAGAGTTAAGGTTTATACTGGTTTTCTGGAGCCAAGACTGAGCAAAACTCAAGTAAGACTTTCAGTGGCTCACTACTGAGAAAAAAAAGAGAGGGGAACCTTTAGAAGTCAGTGAACATTCAACTGGCAAAGGAATGAGCTGCTATTTTTTTCGAAGATCCCTGAATGAAACAACCTTACAACCTTTCCTGGAGTCTCATAGAAAATATCTAACTGGGCCAGGTGTGGTGGCTCATGCCTGTAATCCCAGCACTTTGGGAGGCCAAGGCAGGTGGATCACTTGAGGTCAGGAGTTTGAGACCAGCCTGGGCAACATGGTGAAACCCCGTCTCTACTAAAAATACAAAAATTTACTGGGCGAGGGGACATGCACCTGTAATCCCAGCTACTCAGGAGGCTGAGGCAGGAGAATCGCTTGAACCCAGGAGGTGGAGGTTGCAGTGAGCCGAGATCACACCACTGCACTCCAGCCTGAGTGACAAGGCGAGACTCTGTCTCAAAAAAAAAAAAAAAGAAGAAAATACCTAACTGAAATCTTGCTCCCCTCAAAATTTCAAGTGGCTTTATTTTGCCTTATGTTTAAGTAAAATGAAGAATTACAGTTTATCAATCTCTATAGGATTAGGGGATCAGGCATCCTCTAAATTCCTCGGCTATGGGTCTAATTAATTTCTGAACATTTACTTGTTCTGCTAAGTTGGAGCTAGGGAGGCAGGGTATTCGCTGCAACAGATCTCTACCCAGAAAATGGGATGAAGTGGACTGTACTCTTAGAGGACTATCAGGAAGGAAAGAGAAGAAATGGAGCACTCACTGATGTGTATGCCCGACTGCAGATAGTGCAGGTGTACACCTTGGCATGCTTCACTGTGTGCGTAGACAGGTGCACCTCTAGTGAGGCTGCATCCGTGTACGCCCGATGACAGTTGTGGCACTTGAAGGGTTTATCTTTGTTGTGTTGCCGTCTGTGGGACTGAGAAAATTGGGAGAAACCAGAATGAATACATTGTCCTCTTCCCTCCTGCCCCCTTGACCTTGATGGAAAGCAAAAAGGTAGGTGTCAGGCCTCCCAGCTTCTCTCTCCATCTGAAGAAAGTAGAAATTGTTTCAAATGAAACTTGAGAAGCTACAGGCAAAGGGTGGAAGCATACCTCATGTAGCACATACCAGGATCCCAAGACAGCTTATGCCCGTCTCACCAGTCCAGTAGTTCTTAAAGTGAGGCACGGGGATCTTTAGGGAACACTAAGATCTTCGCAGGGGGCCCACAGGATCAAAACTCTTTTTTCTTTTTTTTTAGATGGAGTCTCACTTTGTCGTTCAGGTTGGAGTGCAGTGGTGCAATCTTGGTTCACTGCAACCTCTGCTTCCTGGGTTCAAGCGATTCTCCTGCCTCACCCTGCAAGTAGCTGGGACTACAGGCACATGCCACCATGCCCGGCTAATTTTTTTTTTTGTATTTTTAGTAGAGACGAAGTTTCACCGTGTTGGCCAGGCTGGTCTCGAACTCCTGAGCTCAGGTGATCCGCCCGCCTCGGCCTCCCAAAGTGTTGAGATTGCAGGTGTGAGCCACTGCGCCCAGCCAAATCTTTTCAAAATAATAAGACAATGTTTGCCTTTGTCTCTCTTGAACCCGAGAAGTGGAAGCTGCAGTGAGCTGAGATCGTATCATTGTACTCCAGTCTAGGTGACAGAGCGAGCCTGTCTCAAACACACACACACACACACACACACACACACACACACACACACAATGAAAAACCTAACTGAAATCTTGCTTCCCTCAAAATTTCAAGTGGCTTCACTTTGCCATATGTTTTACATGTAACCTTTACAGAGGTTACATGATGTGTGACAACACAATAGGCCAGATGCAGCAGATATGAGAATCTACTCATCTTCTAGCTTAAGACATTAAAGATCCCTGTGCCAGGTGCGATGACTCATGCCTGCAATCCCAGCACTTTGGGGAGGCTGAGGCGGGAGGATGGCCTCTGTCCAGGAGTTCGAGACCAACCTAGGCAAGACAGCAAGACCCCCATCTCTACAAAAATTAAAAAACCAGCCAGGTGTGGTGGTGCATGCCTATAATCCCAGCTACTTGGGAGGCTGAGGTGAAAGGATCACTTGAGACCGGGAGGCTGAGGCTGCAGTGGGCCGTGATCACACCACTGCACTCAGCCTGGGTGACAGAGCAAGGTCCTGTCCCCAAAATTAAAAATAGACACCTGCAAAAACGTATAATCATGCCATTCTTCTCACTCAGTTGTTTTTGGAGGGTCTTGGAATATGTTATTCATGTTAACACACAATGGGTTTTTGTTCTTTCTAAACAAATTACCATTATAAATATTTTTCAGGTTTTTCAGTTTTACAACCTCTATGTAGATAGCTATTATCCACATAAACAAAAACTCTTTGGGTCCCTTGATAATTTTTGAGTGTAAAAGAGTCCTGAAAACATTTGAGAACCACTATACTATTCAAATGGCCCCAAGTCTCAGACTCAAGGTCTGTGTGGAGGGTGGAACATTTACCTGCAGATTGGAGAGTTGTGTGAAGGCTTTCTCACAGCCTGGGTGTGCACATTTGTATGGTCTATCACCAGTGTGGATTCTGCACAGGATGAGAAGAAAGGGAAAGAATGTCAGCAAGACCACTTAGGAACTGGCTCAACAAGTTTTCTCCAGGTCAATCCTGCTCTCCTAAGGAGGCACATCAGATGGGCCTCCAAGAGGCACCAGCTTTCCTCTCTGATGTGGATCAGGTACTAACGCTTTGCTTCTGGTCAATGCCTGCATCACTCAGCTCAAGCTGAGGCTCCTCTCTGCTGGGGGAGGAGAGACTGAGGACTTGGCACCCAAGGGACAGGCAGCCCACAATTTGGCATACAACTCAGCTCCTACAGTAACTGTCCTAATGAACATTCAAGAACATAAGAAAAACACAATGGCAAGGAAAAAGAAAAGCCCAACGCGTCTTCCTTGGTCCCACCTTATAGCCAGAAACAGTCCCCTCAGCCTTGAGCATCACTTCCAGAGAATGTTATGGTATCAAAGAAAAGCAGAGTTACACTGATTGTGGAGAGTAGTAGTGATATGAATGGAAACTCATTAAAACTTCTAAGTGCTTTTTGCAGTCCAGCCCCCTAATGGCAGGAAATGCCTAGTTTAGTACCAATGTGACCTCTTTCCCCAACACCACAGGGCCCTCTGCTAAGATGAGCCAAGGACTTAAGGGTGCAGTGACACCCGCTCCTCATCAGCAACTTCAGAACCATCTCCATGACCAGGTGCTTTTCTGGACCTCTGGTATAAAATCTCAAAAACGTCACAGGACACGTCTCTTCTTTGTGAAGAAAGCCTGATTCCTCCCCTCCTCTTCTCAAAGCAAGATGCCTGATCACTTTGAGATCATCACATCCACAAGAAGCCGGGTGAGACGGTCTATGGCCTGTAAGTCTGGACTCCAACTTGAGATAGCACCGAAGGAGATCATCACCTCTTCTAGTTGGCAGGTTCACTTCTTCCTAGTCACTCCAGATTCACGGGATAAACACTGGGCGGGCATCTTTACGAAGCATGAGGTTTTTCATTTTCTGTTTGCTGATTCTCTCTGAACACTTAGTACATGTTTTCTTTTGTTCTCTACTCTTGGCATCCCTCGGAGCCTTGCTTGTTGCTATGGGTGTCACCAGGCTGGTGCCCAGCTAATGTCTGATTTTATCTTCTGTTCATAATTGGTGCCCTAAGGGCTAGAGGTACGGTCTTCTCCATTCAAATGACTCTGTTTTGGCATCAAGGGGCAAATCTTGCAAGACGGGTACATGAGTATTTTCAGGGAGGAAAATAAGAGAAAAGTTGTTTCCACTCCAGGTACGTGTCTGTCTCCCATGGACCAGTGAATATCATACAGTCACTGCAGCTCCCCGATGTAGCTCTTGCCCCAGAGAGGCTCTCTCTGTGTCCACTTGAATCTCCAGTGGTGTTTGGTCTTCCTTCTCCCAGATGCCAGCCAGGTCTCTCCTCCAGCCAGGTCTCTCCCCCGCCCCCCGCATGCGGGTTGTTGTGTGTGTCCGGGGCGGGGGTGGGGAGGGCATGCCAGCGGGGCGGGGTCAGTAGCCCGCCACTCTCCCTTACCGTGTGTGCTGCTGGAGGTGGGAGAGCTGGCGGAAGGCCTTCTGGCAGTAGGAACAGTTGTAGGGCTTGGCCCCCGAGTGGATACGGAGGTGCTGGGCCAGGTAGGAGGTGTTGGCGAAGGTCTTGGAGCAGTGCGGGCACTTGTGGGGCTTGATGGTCTCCGTGTGCATCTTGGAGTGGATCCTGCCGGAGAGGAGAGGAGGGAAGGGGGGAGGAGGAAGCAGTTCGACACCAGGGGCTCAGCTCTCTGCTGGGTGAAATGATGTTGCTTGACGGATGAGAGCACCCCCTTCCTCCCTCCTCCCAAAAGCACTCCAGCCTGGATAGGCAAATGAAGAGGACACCCAGATCTAGGTTGTTGCTGATCGTAAGTCGGTGGCTAGAATGGCAGTGAGATGATGAAGAGCTGCAACCCATGGCTCCTGGTAACCTTAAAGTAGTCAATCTCATCAACCCTCCGCTTTTTCCTAAGGTTAACACACTCACCACAGATACCCTGCTTCCAAATAGTAATTTGAACAAAGACCAATACCGCCTGTTCCCCATGGACCTGAAGTTGAATGCACACCTTGGCTCTGAACTGAAGCATATAGTAAAAGCAGGCCTGCTCTGCAGAAGATTTCCAAACACAGACACAGAGAGAAACCACAAAAATTGTTCCAGACTTTGGAATTGGAGACCACAATTTTCAAGGCCCCCCAAAGAGCTAGGATATATAATTTCCACAGACAGTAATAGGAGGTTGAGGCTACCAATGGGCAAAGGTGAAAGGGAAAAAAAAAATACATGTGGAGGAGTAGGTGCAGGTAACATGGCCTTAGGGTTCACGGCCAGGTGGTGGGGTAAACCAAGAGCAGCCTTACCGGGTGTGCTGCTGAAGGTGGGAGAGCTGGCGGAAGGATTTCTCACAGAAGTTACAACTGTAGGGCTTAGCCCCTGAGTGTATACGGATGTGCTGGGCCAGGTAGGAGCTGTTGGCGAAGGTCTTGGAGCAATGTGGGCACTTGTGGGGCTTGGTCTCGGTGTGTGACTTGGAGTGGATCTGCATCTCCGACTTGGAGTAGAATGTCAGTGAGCACATCCGGCACCTGAGCCAAGTGAGGGCAATGGTTAGAACCCTTCCCATCAAGAAGGTGTGGCTGAACCCTCCCCTCTACGTCCAAGAGAAGCCCACCTATCTGAGCTCTCTCCTACTCCAACCTGAGAGTAGGGCTCTATGTATTCATCTTCATGGCCTAAGCGTCTAACATGGTGCCCAGCACATTATAAATATTCAATGAATGTTTGCTGAATGACTGGACTGCCTCGATGTGCAAAAATGTATTTCAACCAGATAAAACAGAGTAACAGTATGAACTCCGGGCAGAAGCAAATTTTTTTTTTTTTTTTTTGAGACGGAGTCTCGCTGTGTCGCGTAGGCTGGAGTGCAGTGGCCGGATCTCAGCTCACTGCAAGCTCTGCCTCCAGGATTTACGTCATTCTCCTGCCTCAGCCTCCCGAGTAGCTGGGACTACAGGCGCCCGCCACCTCGCCCAGTGAGTTTTTTTGTACTTTTTAGTAGAGACGGGGTTTCACTGTGTTCGCCAGGATGGTCTCGATCTCCTGACCTCGTGATCCGCACGTCTCGGCCTCCCAAAGTGCTGGGATTACAGGCTTGAGCCACCGCGCCCGGCCTAGATGCAAATTTCAATGGGCAGGAATATCAGTTAACTTGTTTTCCTTCTGCCTACAGCTTGATTTCAAACATTTAAGAATTCCTTTCTCTAATGTTCCTGTGTATGAAGTACATGCCTCTGTATTCCTCAAGACCCCTAGATGATAATGAGGAACAACTAACTAGATCCTCTCTTGCCTCCACAGATAATTTTCTTCCCTCAGATTGTCCCCTACTTCCTTTTTGGCAGTGATTTCTAGAGGGATGGGGGTGAGGAAGTATCAGAATTTGGAGGGGCTTTTTCAAACCATGTATGTCTGCTCTCCATCCTCTTATCTGATGTTCCATCCATCATCTACCCACCCCTTGCCCATAGCCCCTTGACAATCAAGTGAAAACCACTTTTGCAATGACCAAGGTAGCTGCTAGTGGAAGGTGCCATCCCTCAAGCATTTGGGAGAAAAATGTTTACAGAACACCTATCTTCGAAGCTAAACCTCTCCTCTTCCCTAGCACATGCAGCCAGTGTCAGCACTCTGGGTTGACATCAGCAGCACCCGATCATACTTTCACTCATCCCACGTTGGCAATCCTTTCCACTCTGGTATTGTCCACCAAATATCAAATAAGGAGGCCTCTGAGCAAGTTAAGCCACGACTATCCAAACTTTACTGAGGAAAAGCCGTCTTTCATTTTCGTAAGCAATTCACCAGTGTAAAATGGGAGCTAGTAGAAAAGGCAGGCCGGGCGCGGTGGCTCACGCCTGTAATCCCAGCACTTTGGGAGGCCGAGGTGGGCGGATCACAAGGTCAGGAGATCGAGACCATGGTGAAACCTCGTCTCTACTAAAAATACAAAAAATTAGCCGGGCACGGTTGTGGGCACCTGTAGTCCCAGCTACTCGGGAGGCTGAGGCAGGAGAATGGCGGGAACCCGGGAGGCGGAGCTTGCAGTGAGCTGAGATCCGGCCACTGCACTCCAGCCTGGGCGACAGAGCGAGCCTCCGTCTCCAAAAAAAAAAAAAAAAGAAAAGGCAATGGCCTGGAAGCCAGGCAATTAGCACAAGTCCCTCTTCTTTGGGTTCTCCCTAACTTATCTTCTTAAGAGAGGCTTCAGGTGGTGTGGGGTGATGATTTCTGCACTTTTTTCACCTCAGGAGAATTTTTTAGTTACCAGATTATTGATCCCTGGCAGTTGTCTGAGATGCCCAATCATTGCAGGAGACGAGGAGGCTCTGTTTATAGTGAGCATAACCCAAAGGACACAAGCAGTGGGAATCGGGATGCCTGGCTTCTACTCGGGGTTCAGTTACAAACTTGCTCATTAATACACCTCAATTTTCCGGTGTGTAAAATGGAGAACTAAACTTTTGCCCCCAGAAGGGCCAGCAAACACCTAGGACAGTCAAAGGTAAGCCAAGTATTCTCCAGTAATAAAACTGCATTCATCTTAAGCCTTAGTGCTGACGGACGAGCTCATGCTAGTAAATATTTCACTAAGACTGAGGTTAGAAGCTGGACACATTGTCACTTGAAGGGCAACTGTACTAAAGTTGCAAACTAATTTCCTTTGATGCTACAATTTCTCAGACAGGTAAAACATATTTATTTTAACCCAAATAAAATCTCATCAATTTGTGTGTGAGGGTGTTCAATAAACAATTCTGCCCTTAACATTAAGGTTAATTTTAAAAAATAATAATAATAACCCACTTAATCAAAGTTCCCAATAAGAGAACTTGCAAAACTTAAATTCATTTATAATGTGCTGGCAAGGGAATGAGCAATCTCAGAATACACTAGGTATAATAATGATGATGAGCACAATGATAATAGTTGCCATTTGTTGTTAGGCCTGACAGTGCCAGGCACTAGGTTAGGCACTTCAGACACACAGTTTCTACTCCTCACAACCTGGCAAGTCTTACCCATGTTTTACAGAAAGGAACACAAAGACTCAGTAATTTGCCAAAGGGCAGTTATTCACTACAAAGCCATGATGCCAGCCTACTTTAAGATTCCTAACACCAGAGGTATTCAAGCAGAGATTGGAATCATCTGCCAGGAAGGGACTGACCAAGGAGATCATTAAAATATTTCCAAGTTGAAAATCCTATGACGTCAAATAAGAGAGTCCTCTAATGCAAGGTGCTGGGTGGTTGGAAAGAAATTTAATTTCGGAGAGTTGTGGCAGTCAGCAGAGGATAGAAAAGCCAGCATCCATATCACTGGGTGCATTCCTCCAGGGGCACCATTCACATCCAGCACAATGAGAACAGGGCCCCTCGGAAGCATACAATGCAATGGCCTTATTATAATGATTACAATGGCCACTGAATTATCACCCATGCTTCCTAAAATGCTCAAAACAATTTCAGATATTCTGACTTTGCCTCAAAACATTTCTACAAGGTAGATGAAGGCATGGTTGATCTTCCCATTTTATATATGGGAATGAAGAGTGGGAGATATGTTGACTTGCCCAGAGTAACAGAACCCAATTCCCCCAATACCCAGTCAAATGCTACTGACCACTGAAATGGATATGGCTGACCCACACATGCATCAAAATAGAAATTCATTGTGATTAAAAAGATTTCTTTTGCCAGGCACAGTGGCTCACGCCTGTAATCCCAGTACTTTGGGAGGCCGAGGCAGGCAGATCACCTGAGGTCAGGAGTCTGAGACCAGCCTGGCCAACATGGTGAAACCCTGTTTCTACTAAAAATACAAAAGAATTAGCTGGGCATGGTGGCGACCCTGTAGTCCCAGCTACTTGGGAGGCTGAGGCACAAGAATCACTTGAACCCGGGTGGTGGAAGTTAGAGTGAGTTGAGATTGTGCCACGGCACTCCAGCCTGGGCGACAGAGTGAGACTCCGTCTCAAAAAAAAAAAAAAATTCTTTGGAATGTCAAGAGTTCTGAGTTTCTGAAGAAATTCTGTTTACCTAGGATACAATAAGTCTCCCTTCAATTTCAGAGTTCTTTGTAGTCACCTGGGTGGAGGGTCATTCAGGAATTTCAAAAATACTGAATGTGTGGAAAGTCCTATGAGGCTTTCTTCCAACTGTATATTCACATTTCTTTTAATGTACGCAGTTTGGAAAGTCCAGAGATAGCTTTAATGTGGGTCCCAGTGGAGAAAGGGCAGAAGGAGAGGACCCTGGATCCATTAGAAGGGCTCTCTCTATAGGATGTTAAAGGATCCTTCCACTACTTCTACAAATTGTATATAGATGTATCTCCATGTCACAATGGCCTCACTTTAAACAAACACATAAGAATCCAGATTTCTATATGATAACTTAAAAGGGATTTTAATTTTATGAACTGATATATAAAAGAATGCCTTTAAATGAATCAAACTTGTCAGGTACCTTTATAATATGATATGATGGAAACATTTTCCAGGAACACTTTTATTGTATAAAGTGGGGTACACCTGTAATAATAAAGCTGCAATGAACTTTTGGATTATGAGCTGGAATTCTGCAGTGCTCAATTCTGCATAGCAACACTCCTCTCATTTTCACTTATAAAGAGCGATTTAAACACTCTGTAGGCTACTCTCCACAGCAGAACTATACAACACAAATAAAAATAAATGCTAAGTAACTATTTCTTAACTTTCTTTTGAAGTTCCCAACATTTCAAATCTTATCTGATATATACTCCCAACAGATGGGAGGCATAAACAGAATTATCCCCATTTTACAGATGAGGAAACTGAGGCCCAGAGAGGGGAAAAGGACTTGCCCAGGGTCACACAGCAAATTCGTGGTGGAGCCGGGAACTGAATCCATGAGCCCAAGGCTCTGTCCATTTCCTGTGCCGCAGTTCCCTTCGCTCCTAAAATGGGAACAACATTGCCCATCTGGGTACACTAAGGAACTAAGGACAGACCCAGACTCCCAGCCATGCACATCTGCCCGTCTATATCAAAGCTGTGACAGTAGTTATCCCACTCTATACAGTGCTACCAAACTCCCCAAACCCACTAGGGCATGTGACAGTTCTCAAAGGGATTAAAAGATATTCAACTTTCAAAGGGCAAGGAGTTTACTTACGTAATTATTTTTATATAGTATCACATGCAAATATGCATATAATGCTTTTTGATAAAGGCAAACTTAGAGGAAGTGGAGAATCAAAATGACTTTCATAAATCAGAAAGCGAGCAAAGTCATTCTATAAGTATACACTCCAAAGGGGGAGGCATCCTATTCCTCCTGCCTTCTTATGAAAGCCCCTCCCATCATCCCAACCATGCAGGGTGAGGCAGGCTCAGTGTTCAAATATGACCCAGGAACTGGTGAATGGCACATAGGTTAGGTGCTTACCAGAAAAGATTCTTAGAAAAATAGGAATGAAATATGTAGAAAGCAAAAAGGAGCTACAGACAAGAGTCTCAAACCCAGCATAAAGCCGCATTACAAGAGAGAGATTCTACTTTGTTACTAAAAAATAAGTCAGTGTTAACGACCCCCAAAACAAGGGTTAAAAAAAGGAAAGGGTGAAATGGGTCTCTGCATCCTAACAAGATGCTAGCAGCTCTGCCTCCTATCCTATGACGGGACACCTGACATGCAAGTGGCTCAGAGCTGGGAAGCTGTCAGAGTGTAGCACCTGACTGGGGCAGAACACAATGAGGGTACAGGGAGAATCACCAAGCTAGGCATCCTCGCCTCATCCTGCCCCTGGCTCTGAGTCTTACCTGTAGGTCTTGCCGTCTTTCTGATGGTCATCATCATCCTCAGGGGAGAGGACATAAGGGTCATTCATCTCAGGCAGCCCTGATTCCAGCATCCGCTTCTTCTTCCGGCCCCGGGGCGGCTTAGGAGCCACACTGCCACCTCCACCACCACCTCCACCTCCTTCCTCGGTTAGGGTCGATGCTACCTTCTTGGAGAGGTCAGGGACAACCTGCAGGGCTTGTGAGCCAGGGGGAAGAGCTGAGACAATCATGGGAGCCGAAATGGGGAAGGTCTGAGCTGATGATGCTGTGGTCACAAGAGAGCCTGAGGGGGACGTGATTACCAAACCCGGACCTAGGATTGGGAGAAAAAGGAGATGGCGTCATGTTGTTCAGTTCTGATCCTAACCCTATTTCATTTCCCCCACATCATTGTCTAATTAACCCCTCACCCCCCGCCAACCCAACCCAGAGTACATAGGAAACCCCAAACCCTGTAGAAAAATAATGGTCTCCTAACCCTTGTCCCCACCCCCCTGGTAACAGTGAGATTTACCCCTTGATTGACTCCCTTCTCTTCTCCACCTCTGAGAACAGGAGACTCCTTGATTCAGAGAAGGAAAGAATGTCACCTCCTCAAAGGCAGGGACCGCATCTTCTACTTCTTTGTATCCCCCACAATGCCTAGCACATTGCTAGGCACACAGTAGGCACTTAATAAAAATGTGATTGAGGAATCAAACACATATCCCACTCCCCATGTCCGTGGAGCCCCCCAGCCTGGGGTACTGATCATGGAGGATCAACACCTCAGATTGGAGAATAGCAGAGTTGCTCACCAGCAGTCATCAGTCCTGTAGACGGCACAGGGACCACCGTGATATTCTGGGTAACGGATGCTTGGCTGTGTGGGGTCAGCTGGTCTGACTTGGACTCTGTGTCCATACTGATGCCCGAGGGCAGGGACACTGAGGCAGGCACTGTCAGCAAGGTGGGGTAGTGAGGTGGAGCCAGACCACAGCCCTTCTCTGGCAACAGCTGATCCTTCATCTTGTTGATGAACATTGTGTTCTCAATCTAAGAGAAAAGGAAGGGGAAGGGAGCACCCTCTTCAGACTGAGCTTGATTCTGCTTGCTGGTGAGCACATTTCAGTGTCCGTCCGCCTTAGGGATCAAGGATGAGTACTTCATACCTTTGGCCTTCTAGAGAGAAGCCAAGGCAGAAACACTAGATAATGCTCAGCGGTGGGGGACGAAGGAAAACAGCACGTGGTGGACCTTCAGTCTCCACAGTAACAGAACTTGCTACTGAGAGTTGGGGAGAGCAAGAAAGCAACACCACTTACCTGACCTGAGACTGTGGGGATAGAAGGCCAGAAGTATGGGTTAGAATTGAAGTGAGATTCTTCCATTCTACCTGAAGAAAAAATGAGAGAGCACATCACATTCCGGAATTACTCTGAAAAAGCTAAGCAATGGAGAAGGGGAACTGAAAGGTTCCTGGTCTCCTCTGGCACCTGATCACATGGTTGGGGACTGGCAGTCAAAACCTTAGTGTCTAGCACATTAGTCCCTTGGTCAGAGCCACTTGTCACTGTATCCCCATCCAACAGAGGCTATCCTACTTAATGACTGTGAAAGAACTTATACGTATCGCATTTACTCACACAATGTTATTCATGCCCCCTGAAGAAAAACTGGTATTACTCTCCTTTGCCGGCAAAAAGAAACTGAGGTCATGAGAGGGGAGATGATGTACCTAAGGTCACAGAAAACAAATCACTGACTGACTTGAAAACGGCCAGGTACTAGTACCTATCATTATTCCTTTCTCTTATTCTTCAAAACTATACTCCTTAAAATAAAAATTTTATGTTTTATTTTTCCTGTTTTTGAGACAGGGTCTTACTGTCACCTAGGCTACGCTGTAGGGGCACAATCATAGCTCACTCCAGCCTCAATCTCCCAGGCTCAGCCTCCTAGGGAGCTGGGACTACAGACCGTGTAACGCTATGCCGGACTAATTTCTTTTCTTTCTTTCTTTTTTTTTTTTAAAGTAGTGACAGGGTTTTTCCATGTTGCCCAGGCTGGTCTTGAACTCCTAGGCTCAAGGGATCAGCCCACCTTGGCCTCCCAAAGTGCTGGGATTACCGGAATGAACCACTGTGCCCAGCCAATAAAAATTTCAAGAGTTCCAGCCAGGCGCGGTGGCTCACACCTGTAATCCCAGTACTCTGGGAGGCTGAGGCAAGCAGATCATGAGGTCAGAAGATTGAGACCATCCTGGCTAACACAGTAAAACCCCGTCTCTACTAAAAATACAAAAAATTAGCCAGGCGTGGTGGTGGGCGCCTGTAGTCCCAGCTACTCAGGAGGCTGAGGCAGGAGAATAGTGTGAACCCGGGAGGCAGAGCTTGCAGTGAGCCGAGATCGCACCACTGCACTCCAGCCTGGGTGACTGAGTAAGACTCCGTCTCAAAAAAAAAAGAAAACATTTTTCAAGAGTTCCAACCAATACGTCTACAGTTCTATGTGGTCTGAAAAGGTTCTAGGCCAGAACATAAAATGACTAAGAAAATTAAAAGATGAAGACTGGGTGTAGTGGCTCACACCTGTAATCCCAGCACTCCGGAAGGCTGAGGTAGGTGGATCATTTGATGTCAGGAGTTTGAGACCAGGTTGACCAACCTGGTGAAACCCCATTTCTACTAAAAATAAAAAATTAGCTGGGTGTGGTGGTGCATGCCTGTGATCCCAGTTATTTGGGGAGGCTGAGGCAGGAGAATCGCTTGAACTGGGAGGCGGAGGTTTCAGTGAGCTGAGATCGTGCCACTGCACTCCAGCCTGGGGAACAAGAGCGAAACCCCATTTAAAAAAAAAAAAATCAGAATCAAAGCATATTTTGAGTACCACCTACTATCAAGATCACACCCCACCAATCCCACTAAGGTCTAAGAACATCCATGGTGCGACACTGGGTACCACACATGCAGTGCTGAGCAGTGAGAATCAAAGAATTACTAGTTTTAAAAGTGTTCTGGCACTAGCAGTATCCCAGGTTTCCAAAGCGTTTCAGAATAGGCATAATAGTGGGCCTGTTTTGTAAATACAGTGTATATTTTGGTCAAAACTCACCAAACTACACAGTTAAAAGCTTTGTGTTTTATTGTATGTAAATTATATATGCATAAAATATAAAACATATAAATCTCACTAATATTCTTCAGTTTACTAACCTCAATTCCTAATGTGAAATTGAAGTTCTAGGAGTGAATTGGGTTAAATATTTTAACAAAAACACATTTCAAAAATTAATTTTGTGTTTTGTGTTTTTATATTTAAATTTGACTATACTTGAATAGACATTCTATTGGCTTTGTATTTTTTTCACCCTTCACTATTCTCAAGTCCAAATATTTTTAGTAACACTCACTACACCATATAGCAAGAGTGCTAGACTCCTGCTTTATATTTCTCAAAAACTATGCTTCCGGCTGGGCGCAGTGACTAACGCCTGTAATCCTAGCATTTTGGGAGGCCAAGGCGGGCTGATTCCCCTGAGGTCAGGAGTTCAAGACCAGCCTGGCCAACATGGTGAAACCCCATCTCTACTAAAAGTACAAAAAATTAGCAAGGCATGGTGGCGGGTGCCTGTAATCCCAGCTACTCGGGAGGCTAAGGCAAGAGAATTGCTTGAACCCAGGAGGCAGAGGTTGCAGTGAGCCAAGACTACGCCACTGCCTGGGCAACAAGAGTGAAACACCATCTCAAAAAAAAAAAAAAAAGGAAAAGAAACCTTTGTGAGAAATAAACAGCAAGAAAAGTAACCCCTCAGAATCATGCCAACAAGCAACAGATAGGTACAGAACACAGGCATCCCACCACCCAGTTTCACAGTCTGATCACTTCACCTACCAAGGTTTAACTGGCAGTATGTTGGTCAAGAGTAGCTTCCCAAAATCCTGAACCAGCAAAGATAGAGCCCCACAAAAAGCAAAGAAGAGAGTGTGAGACTGATGAAATGGAGAAATGAGGAACAACAACAAAAAATAAACAGTATTACCAGGCCGCTACTCTGAGCAAAGCACAACTAAGGTGCAGGTGGGGAAGACCCGTGACAGGCAAGTTAGACCCACTGAGGATACACTGGAGGCAGACACTAGAGATACTGAGAGCTAAAAGGAAGGCTGGCACAGAAACTCAGTTTTAAATACTAAGGAAACAGGGAAGGATCTTCAACAAAGGCGCTGAAACTGAAAATCACTCTAACATAACTCTGTTCCTTATTCTTTTATAGAAAACATCACTTTTTTTGTTCTATTAAACAACACCCTCAATTTTCATAAAATCTATAAAGGAAAAAACTGAATTTCAGCCTTTTTAAAAAGTAGCAAGGGTGTAATGTACCAAATCTGTGACTACAACAGTTTCACATAAATAGGCTCACTATTAATAAGGACCAAAGATCAACTATACATCAATTCTGTTTTCTGAGTTATAAAACACAATAAAATTAATCAGTCTCTGATACAGGTACTAACTTGGCCCTTCCAGCCATAGCTTTATAAAGGGGTCTTATAGCTGGGTGTGGTGGCTCATGCTTGTAATCCCAACACTTTGGGAGGCCTAGGCAGGAGGATCACTTGAGGTCTGGAGTTTGAGACCAGCGTGAGCAATATATTTGAGACCGTGTCTCTAAAAAAAAATTGAAAAAAAAAAAAAAAAAAAGTGGATGTGGTTGTGTATACCCATAATCCTAGGTATTTAGAAGGCTGAGGTGGGAAACTGCTTGAGCCCAGGAGTTCAAGACTGCAGTGAGCTATGAACACACTACCATACTCCAACCTGGGTAACAGAGCAACACCCCATCTCTTAAAAAACATGCAAGCTGGCTGGGCACGGTGGCTCAAGCCTGTAATCCCAGCACTTTGGGAGGCCGAGACATGCGGATCACAAGGTCAGGAGATCGAGACCATCCAGGCTAACACGGTGAAACCCCGTCTCTACTAAAAAATACAAAAAACTTAGCCGGGCGAGATGGCGGGCGCCTGTAGTCCCAGCTACTCGGGAGGCTGAGGCAGGAGAATGGCGTGAACCCGGGAGGCGGAGCTTGCAGTGAGCTGAGATCTGGCCACTGCACTCCAGCCTGGGCGGCAGAGCGAGACTCCGTCTCAAAAAAAAAAAAGAAAAAAAAAAATACAAAAAACTAGTCGGGCGTGGTGGCGATCGCCTGTAGTCTCAGCTACTCGGGAGGCTGAGGCAAGAGAATGGCGTAAACCCGGGAGGCGGAGCTTGCAGTGAGCTGAGATCTGGCCACTGCACTCCAGCCTGGGCAACAGAGACTCTGTCTCAAAAAAAAAAAAACAAAAACACATGCAAGTTGCGGTGGCTCACATCTGTAATCCCAGCACTTTGGGAGGCTGAGGTGGACAGATTGCTTGAGTCCACCCGCATGGGCAACATGGTGAAACCCTATCTCTACAAAAAATACAAACATTAGCCAGGCATGGTGGCGGGTGCATGTAATCCCAGCTACTTGGGAGGCTAAGGCAGGAGAATCATTTAAGCCCGAGAAGCAGAGGCTGCAGTCAGCAGAGATTGAGCCACTGCACTCCAGCCTGGGAAACAGAGAGAAACCCTGTCTCAAAAACAAACAAACAAACAACAAAACAAAGCAAAGATGGGGGTCTCAGGTTATCTTCAGCCAACAGAATCAAGATAACAATGAGATCACAGTTTAAGAGAATCCAATCTTGCCAAACTTTTTGGAAAGCAGCAATCACATCTTTTACATCTGTATCTTATAAACATCCCCAACATATGACTTTATCACCCAAGACACAATTACATATTTAATGAATTGAACAACAGTAGACTACATACATATAGATTTTGCAGACAATGCTAGGGGTTCAAGTCTTATCCACAATCCATGTCTAACCTTCTAGTGGAGGGAAATGAAACAGACAAGAACTAAGAGTGGTGATAAATGGTGGGAATGAAGTAGAGAATTAGGATGGAGAGAATGGGTGTGGTGGCTCATGCCTGTAATTCCAGCACTTTGGGAGGTCGAGAAGGGTGGATCACTTGAGGTCAGGACTTTGAGACCAGCCTGGCCAACATGATGAAACCCCATCTCTACTAAAAATACAAAAATTAGCCAGGCATGGTGGCACACGTCTGTAATCCCAGCTACTCAGGAGGCTGAGGCAGGAGACTTGCTTGAACCTGGGAGGTGGAGGCTGCAGCAAGCTGAGATCTCACCACTGCACTGTAGCCTGGGCAACAGAGCAAGACTCTGTCTCAAAAAAAAAAAAAAAAAGATCAAAAATAATAATTAAGAGGGAGAGTAAAAGAAACAAGGGCCAGGCCGGGCGCGGTGGCTCAAGCCTGTAATCCCAGCACTTTGGGAGGCCGAGACGGGCGGATCACGAGGTCAGGAGATCGAGACCATCCTGGCTAACATGGTGAAACCCCGTCTCTACTAAAAAATACAAAAAACTAGCCGGGCGCGGTGGCGGGCGCCTGTAGTCCCAGCTACTCGGAAGGCTGAGGCAGGAGAATGGCGTGAACCCGGGAGGCGGAGCTTGCAGTGAGCAGAGATCCGGCCACTGCACTCCAGCCTGGGCGGCAGAGCGAGACTCCGTCTCAAAAAAA
>NC_037679.1:97934611-97970720 GCF_003255815.1 Theropithecus gelada | reverse complement strand
CCCCAAAAAAAAAAAAAAAAAAAAAAAAAAAAAAAGAAACAAAGGGCCAATGTATAATTTTCCCCAGAGAATCAAGGAAGTTGGCTGGGTGTGGTGGCTCGTGCCTGTAATACTAACACTTCGGGAGGGCAGGGTGGGTAGGTCACCTGAGCTCAGGAGTTCAAGACTAGCCTGGCCAACATGGCAAAACCCCATCTCTAATAAAAATACAAAAATTAGCAAGGTGTGGTGGCAGGCACCTGTAGTCCCAGCTACTTGGGAGGCTGAGGCAGGAGAATCACCTGAGTGCAGTAAGTTGCGATTGCACCACCACAGTCCAGCCTGGGTGACAGATCAAGAACCTGTCTCAAAGGGAAAAAAAAAAAAGAACCAAGGAAGTAAATGCACTATGGATGTGAAAACATAGGGCCGGGCGCGGTGGCTCAAGCCTGTAATCCCAGCACTTTGGGAGGCCGAGACGGGCGGATCACGAGGTCAGGAGATCAAGACCATCCTGGCTAACACGGTGAAACCCTGTCTCTACTAAAAATACAAAAAACTAGCCGGGCGAGGTGGCGGGCGCTTGTAGTCCCAGCTACTCGGGAGGCTGAGGCAGGAGAATGGCGTAAACCCAGGAGGCGGAGCTTGCAGTGAGCTGAGATCTGGCCACTGCACTCCAGCCTGGGCGACAGAGCGAGACTCCGCCTCAAAAAAAAAAAAAAAAAAAAAAAAAGAAAACATAGGAAGGAGGAGGCTCAGCACGGTTACTCATGCCTGTAATCCCAGCACTTCGGGAGGCCAAGGCGGGTGGATCACGAGGTCAGGAGTTCAAGACCAGTCTGGCCAATATGGTGAAACCTTGTCTCTACTGAAAGTACAAATATCAGCCAGGCATGGTGGCAGACGCCTGTAGTCCCAGCTACTCAAGAGGCTGAGACGGGAGAATAGCTTGAACCTGGGAGGTGGAGGTTGCAATGAGCCAAGATCGCACCACTGCACTCCAGCCTGGGCAACAGAACAAGACTCTGTCTCAAAAAAAAAAAAAAAAAAGTGGTGGACAGTATCACCACTATCATTATCATTAAAACTTATTAAGCACTTATTGTGTTCAAGGCAGCGTTTTTTTTTTTTTTTTTTTTTGAGACGGAGTCTCGCTCTGTCACCCAGGCTGGAGTGCAGTGACCGGATCTCAGCTCACTGCAAGCTCCGCCTCCCGGGTTCACGCCATTCTCCTGCCTCAGCCTCCCGAGTAGCTAGGACTATAGGCGCCCGCCACCTCGCCCGGCTAGTTTTTTGTATTTTTTAGTAGAGACGGGGTTTCACCGTGTTAGCCAGGATGGTCTCGATCTCCTGACCTCGTGATCCGCCTGTCTTGGCCTCCCAAAGTGCTGGGATTACAGGCGTGAGCCACCGCGCCCGGCCTCAAGGCAGCGTTCTAAGCACTTTACAACTATTACATCATTTAGTCCCTGCAACAATGAGGTAGGTACTGTAATTCCCATTTGAAATGAGGAAACTGGAGGCACAGAGTCCAACAGTAAATAGCAAAGCAGGAATGTGAATCCAGGCACCAAAGAGCAAGTTAAGGAAAGGGGTTCTACAAGGAACCAAAACCATACAACTGTAGTACACACTTTCTGATGTTATGGCTTGATTCAGGAAATAAAATTTAGAATATTTCCAGGAATGAACTATGTATTTTCCAGCTAGTTCTCAAAAAATGTTTTTAAAATTGAAGTTTCTGATAACAGCAAAATGACATGCGGTTCAAGGTCATATTCCCTATTCTGTGAAACCTGCCTTAGCTACCAAGATAACTTATTTTAAGATGACAGAGCCTGAATGAAGAGGCCAGACGTCACAAAGGGAAATAAATAAAAAGCCCCTCCACTTCCTTGGATACCTAGTTGATTGCTCTGCTTTGGTTCTTAAGAGAACCACAGTTGGTCCAAGGACAAGACAAGACACTACATATGCGTTACGGGCTTCTGAGAAATAGGTCAGTCCAAAAGGGGGACCACAGAGAGTACTGCTCATCCAACTAGAAGCCACCTTTACCAGCAAAATGACACCTGAGAAATGCCATGCCACTGTGCCACTGATGAGGCTGACTTAATCATCTGTGTACTCCTGAAATGAGATCAATGGAGAGCTAAGAATCAAAACTATTGCCAGAATACAAGGTAAATGGCGCCCACTAGAGTTGTGTAACAGGGCGCTCTGGTGCCAGACCTGCTTACTGTCTGTTTTACCACTTTATCTTTTGTGGAAGAAATTTCTCCAATCCATCCCAACATCCAAGCAGGCACATATCAACATTCTTATCACCCAAAGAAGCCCCCTGATGTTACACAGAAAACTCATGTCTACACAGAGAGTGCCAGTTTTCATGATTATGCCAATATATTTAAAGAAAGCACTTTGGGAGGCCAAAGTAGGAGGATCACTTGAGCCCAGGAATTCAAGAACAGTCTGGGCAAAATAGGGAGACCTTGTATCTACAAAAAATCAAACGTCTCTACAAAAAATTTAAAAAGCAGCTGGGCATGGTGACTCACGCCTGTAATCCCAGCTACTTGGGAGGCTGAGGCAGGAGGATAGCTTGAGCCCAGGAGGTCGAGGCTGCAGTGAGCCATTATCACGCATTGCACTCCCGTCTGGCCAACAGAGTGAGACCCTGTCTCAAAAAAAAAGAAGAAAAAAAGAAAAAGAGAATAAAAAGAAAAAACAAAAAAGAAGGAAAGATATAACTGGTAGAAAGAAAAATGCTGGCAGGTTGAAAATCTGGGTTCTCATATCAACTTTACTATTGCACCAAGCCTCAACTGTTCTGTTAATAAGAAGGGACATTTACTGCTGGGCGAGGTGGCTCATGCCTGTAATCCTAACACTTTGGGAGGCCAAGGCGGGTGGATTGCCTGAGCTTAGGAGTTCAAGACCAGCCTGGGCAACATGGTGAAATCCTGTCTCTACTAAAATACAAAAAATTAGCCGGGCGTGGTGGCGTGCGCCTGTAATCCCAGCTACTCAGGAGGCTGAGACAGGAAAATCGCTTGAACCTGGGAGGAGGAGGGGTTGTAGTGAGCAGAGATCACACCATTGCACTGCAGCCTGGGCGACAGAGCGAGACTCAGTCTCAAAAAAAAAAAAAAAAAAGGCCGAGCGTGGTGGCTCATGCCTGTAATCCCAGCACCCCAGCACTTTGGGAGGTTGAGGTAGGCAGATCACGAGGTCAGGAGATCGAGACCATCCTGGCTAACACTGTGAAACCCTGTCTCTACTAAAAATATAAAAAATTAGCCAGGTGAGGTGGTGGGCGCCTGTAGTCCCAGCTACTCGGGAGGCTGAGGCAGAAGAATGGCGTGAACCTGGGAGGTAGAGTTTGCAGTGAGCCGAGATTGCGCCACTGCACTCCAGCCTGGGTGACAGAGCGAGACTCCGTCTCCAAAAAAAAAAGAAGGGAGGTTTACTATAAGTTGGAGGATAATTTTCTCTTCAGAGACACAAGAACTGCATATTCCTTCTCCAATCTCAAAAGAAATCTCAGAAACCTTCAGGAGATACAGAAGAGAGACATTATCAAGTATTAATAACAGTCATGAAACACAGCAGGACTTGAACTCTCAGACCAGAGCTTTGTCTGTCTGACCACATCCTTCCATAATGCTACCAACCAGCCAGGGATAAAGATGACACGGCTTCCAGCAGGCGTTTTTGGCAGATACGGAGAAGACCACCATCTCTTTCCCAGAACCCACTAATTGTTTTTTACTGTTGTTTTTTCAAATAAAGCATGACTTCCTTTTCCCAAGAAAATAGCATTCCCTTAACACAACCAACTCTTAGAAAATCATGAAATACATTCATCAACTTCAGTAGCTAGAGCATGGCCTTGGGAATCAAGATTTGTGAATTCTTTTTTTTTTTTTTTTGAGACGGAGTTTCACTTTGTTGCCCAGGCTGGAGTGCGCAGTGGCACAATCTCAGCTCACTGCAACCTCCACCTCCTAGGTTCAAGCAATTCTCCTGCCTCAGTCTCCCGAGTAGCTGGGATTACAGGCGCTTGCCAACACACCTGGCTAATTTTTGTATTTCTAGTAGAGATGGGATTTTGCCATGTTGGCCAGGCTGGTCTCGAACTCCTGACCTCAGGTGATTCAGTCTCCTCAGCCTCCCAAAGTGCTGGGATTACAGGCATAAGCCACTGTGACCGGCCAAGACTTGTGAATTCGAATTCTAGGTCCTATATCAGTGGATGACTCTTAACTATTTAAGTGGAAGAATTAACCATTTCACGAGGTTTCTATTAGGATGGAGAATGGAAGAGGATGAGGCCTTTATAAGTAAGTTTGTAAGGCATATGGTGATGGGATAAAGGCAGCACAAAAAAGAAAGAATTAAATACCCCAAGTGCTTCTGAAAGGAAGAGTTACAGAAATACTTTCACAAGATGAGGACTATTAGCGCCAATTAGTGAAAATTATATGAGGACTACATAATTACAAAGGATCTATCCAAAAGTAACAAATCTATAGCCTCCAGTTTAGTAATCATCTACAAGTAACATCAACAAGATGGAAAAAAAAGAACTTGAATTCAACTACAGAAAGAACTTAGACACTATTGAGAAACCATTCCAAAACCATACAACTGCAAAAAGTTACCTTAGTTCAAGACTTGAAATGAAGAAACACAGAGAAAGTTTTTTTTTTTTTTCTTTTTTCCTCAATAAGGAAACAAAATCTCTTTCTCTCAGGTTCTAAAGACATTCAAGAAGGGCCATCCCAGTAAGATGTGTGAGGCTTTCCTGCTACTATCCATAAACTCTTCCAAGTACAAGTAACTCAGAACAAATGCACCCCAATGTTACTGGGAAACACCATCACACCATGCACAGACTAAACAGGGCTGCTACCACCACACAGCTGGCAACCTGGGCCAACAGCTTCTACCCTAGGCACCACTGGACCACTATACCCTGCATTCCGTGGGAGGAACAGCACTGCGGTTCTCCTTGCCCTGTCTGTTCCACTATAAATGATGGATCTGGGGAATGTGAGGTCACAATAAATAAGACTGGAGAAGAGATATGTACCCAATATTTAATCAACAACTTGGCTCAGAAACCCACAGGGCATTTTATCAATCAACCTGGAACTGGTTTTTAAAAGATACCTCTGGGATCATAAGCTCCGAACTCAAACTCTTTAGGTTGACTCACTGCCATTTTCAGGCCACCCAAAACTCTTCCAGACCTACTTCTGGAGTCTACTCCATACAGTTTTATCCACTTCACTCCAAACTACCCATGAAGCAGTTTGTTTTCTTGTTTTGTTTTGTTTTTCCCTGAAAATTTCATCTTGCCACACCAAACTCAAATAATCCTGTGTCACAGATTCTAATCACTCCACAGACCCACTTCTAACACTCCACTGGAGTATTGGTGATAGGAGCTCCATTCTAAACTCTGCCCTGCTTGTTCCAGATACAGGAAAGCAATTCCATAAGGACTATATTGGCACTTAGGGTCTTTGTGTCCCAAAGCAGAATAAAAATCTCTCCTTTGGACACAAGGGAACATTATTCAGTGGCTTCACCTGAGCATTTCACATTTCATTCCTGATGAGCATTAGAGGGAATGGAAAGTGATATGGTACAGTACCAACTTTTTACACAAAAACTTCCTGGGGACCCTCAAGAGATAATAGAAGCTGATTTTTCTCCCACAACAAACTTCAGCATTACAATTGCTATTACTTTAAGTATTCCATCACACTGTGAAACACACACACACGCCCCATTTGGTTGTGACCCCTTCTCCCCCAAAACCAGAAAAGCCATTAACCCAAAAATTATCTTACCCTCTCTCTCTCTTCCTCCTGCCGTCTTATTCCTTCTCCTTTCCAGGGCTCCTGAACTTTCTGTAAACAAATTGTCTAGGTTACAGGGGCCAGGCAGGGTGCAGCCAACACAGAACTGTGGAGAACCTCAGGAATTATTTGTCAGCAGTCAGTCTGGAAGGCAGGCAGACCCCCCAACCAGCAATCCAAAGATGGGTGGATATAATAACAGGAGTGTAGTGCAACCCTCTATGTGGATACGAGGGAAATAAATCCAATTCCCAGAAACTAAGACGAACTCTTATCACCAGCGTGTGGATTCCACTCCTAGGCTCAGAGACTGGTCCTCGTTCGTTCCCAGGCCACAGGTAACCAGGGGTCAGAGAACAGAAGAGATGGAGGAGGAGAAGGGTCTCTGCCCCAGAGGAGTGGCTTCAGAAGGCAAAGCTGAGGGCTGGGGGATGCACAAGCCCTTGTGTCAGGCACAGTGCCAGTTCGGGCCCAGTCACTTCCTCTAGCCTTCCCCCCACTTCTTCGAGGACTTCGCCCCCTGCCTACCCAAGGCCTTGTGCCAAGAAGTACCTCCCACAGCCTGCACCGTGGTCTATCTACTGGAGACCCCAGCTGTCCCCCCAAAACCTTCGCTCCCCTGAGACAGTTCCTGGGAGCCTTCTCCTGATGTCGTCCCCTACCCCTTTCTCAAAGACCCTTCCTTGGGACGTCCCTCCTTCCCCTCCAGGGAGCTGAACTCTGCCACCCACCAGACAGGCACCCGCCCCCTAAACCCCCCCATTCCTCCCCATCGCCCGCTCCTCCACAACCACTTCCGGTTCCGGGACGGACACCACACACACACACACACACACACACACACACACACACACAGTCACATCGTGGACCCCCCCTTCCCCGCCCGCCCAGGGAAAAGGGGAGGGGGAGGAGCAGGGAGCTTGGCGCGCGCCGGCTGCAGCGGCGCGAGACTCACCCGGCGGCGACGGCTGCGGCGGCGCCAGAGCCTGAGCCAGAGCGCGGGAGGGGCGGCGTTTGCTGGGAAAGGAGGGAGCCGAGTTGGGTGGGAGGACCAGGAGGGGGCGAGGGAGGGGAGAAAGCGCGAGGCGCAGCGCGCGGGCACGCACTTCTGGCGCGAGACAGACCCACACACTCACACGCAGGGAACGCGCGCGAGACACCCGCAGGGCGGGGGCGCGAGGCAGTGGGTGGCCCCCCGCCCCGCCGCCCTCCCCTTGCACTCACCCGGAAGTGGTGCTGCAGCTCGTGCTCCCGCGAACCCCAATTCCTCCACGCCCCCCTCCCTCCCTCCCCCCAACAGGCTCAGAGAAGAGCTCTGCGGAGAGAAGGCGGGAGCGCCGGAAACGAAAAGGGGGGAGGGAGGGAAATAGCAATGTAGGGGGGGCGCTAATGGAGAAAGAGGGGCGTGCAAAAGCCGAGTCACTTCCGGGAGTGGCTGGAACACATCCGGCGCCGCTAGTCTGCGAGATATTCAGGGCAGAAGTTACGGTAACTCGGGGCGGAAGTAGCTTCTGCCCCGCGACCGGGTAGAGGGGATGTGACGCTATAGCGGAAGTGAAGGCGGGTTCCGCTAAGGGCAAAAGCTGAAACCGGAGGATTGCGGCCCTCGGCTTCCGGAAGGGACTTCTGGGGAAGTTGGGGGCCGAGGGTGGGGGGGTGGAAACGCGACAGGTTCATCAATTATCCATCAAGGTAGGAGAGGAGGTGTGGGTTCTTCAGATGCTAGGACTCCGTTTCTCTTCCCTCTGGGTGGAATAAGCTGATGTAGGAAATTACCATTATTTTTTCTGATACCCCCAAGAATGTCTCAATGCTTTGAATATGCGGGAAAGGACTAGGACATGTCTATATTTTTCTGAGGTCCCTACTTAGGTCCAGTTAGAACCTCTCCCAGCCATCAAAATCTCCCTCTCTGACACTCCCTTACTCTCTTTACTTTGGTCTTTTCTTGTTGCCCATACCCACATCTCTATCCCCTTACCCTCTTTTACTTTTAAATATAGCACTCATTATTGCCTGATTGTTTGCTGTCCACCTCTCCCCACTAAAATATCGGCTATAGGACAGCAAGGACCGAATTGTTCGTTGCTGTATCCTCACATCGTGGCAGTTAAGTGGTCTGTAAACTCTTGTTGTATAAATGTACTGTAGTTCATTATGAATCCTTTCAGGAAGCCTTCCCTGATTGCTCCACCCTGTAATGATCCCCTGAATTCCCATAGCATTTAATACGTACCTTTTATTGATATTTTAACTATTTCATACATGTGATTCCCCAGCAAGATTGTCAGCTCTTCATGGAAGGAAATACGTTGCTTTGCTAAGCACGTAGTCAATGCTGAATATGTTGTTTGAATAAGTGAATGCTGTTACAAGCGTGCACCCTGACTTGGCCAGAATCCCTCTGGGCTCAGCTCTAAGCAGAACTGAGGTATGTCTACTAACGGTAAGAGCCCCTTGCTGAGAAAAATAATTTTTTTTTTTTTTTTTTTTTTTAAGAGAGTCTCACCCTATCACCCAGGCTGGATTGCATTGCTGCCATCTCAGTTCACTGCAACCTCTGCCTCCTGGGTTCAAGCGATTCTCTTGCCTCAGCCTCCCGAGCAGCTGGGATGAGTCGCCCATCACCACGCCTGGCTAATTTTTTTTATCTTTAGTGGAGACGGGGTTTCACCATATTGGCCAGGCTGGTCTCGAACTCCTTACCTCAACTGATCTACCTGCCTCGGCCTCCCAAAGTGCTGGGATTACAGGCATGAGCCACCACGTGCAGCAAAAAATAACTTTAACAGAAATAATTATAATGCCCATTTTACAAATGATGAAAATTATCCTCTAAAGGTTTAAGTGATTTTTTCCCCCAAGGTCAAAGCAAGAAGGTAACAAAGTACACCTTTAAATATTTAAATGTTTAAATAGATGATGCATTTCTTTGTTTGTAATTGTAGTTTGTGTCTTTTTTAAAGTGTCTGTTCCCTTTATCACATTTTTGGGCTCACCACTCAGTCTCTGTTGATGGAGAGTAAGGATTTTAAGGGCTCAGATGTGACCAGACCTATTGCTGTGTGGGTCAGAGATTGCTGATTCAAGAAACCTTGACATCAGGGGCTGGTATTGAAAGGTGGGAACAGGAAATCATAGTAATAGCTATACGTCCTGGTTCTCCTCCTGCTCTTTTCCTATTTACGTTAACTGGGCACTTCCTAGGCCTCAGTGTCTCCGTCAGCCCTGTTCTTGCCCTTGCTATAAGAAGGAAGTTTCCCAGCTACTTGGAAGGTTGAGACAGGAGAATCACTTGAACCTAGGAGGCGGAGCTCGCGGTGAGCCAAGATCATGCCATTGCACTCCAGCCTGGGCAACAAGAACTGAACTCCATCTCAAAAAAAAAAAAAAAAAAGAAGCAAGTTTCAAGTGCTCTAAACTCCTTAGGGAAAAGCTTTAGAACAATAAATGTGGGGCGTAGGGGGAGGAGGGCTGTTAATTTTAGCCTGGGGTTCTCCAGCTGGCATACTGTTCCCATCTTGAATCACTTCCACACCCTGAGCTGTGCCTGGGAGATCCCTCCCTCCTCCTGGGGGCTTCCCCATTCCCTGGTTTGGTCTGAGCCACAATGGCAAGCATTCCAGAAAAATGCTAAGAGAAGCCTGGCTGAGTCATTTGATGCACAGCTCAGGAGGCAAAGAAAGGATGGTGATGAGAGACACTGGTTCCAGTGGTGCCTGTGATGTGTGACCTCGAAGAACCTTCCAGTTCCCAAAAGGGCAGCATGGCCATTGTTTTGTTCTTGGTTAGCGACTCTGCTGCAGGTTTCTGAGGACCTCCCAAAGCCCCACAGTCTCTGTTTCAACTACAGGAGAGAGAAAAGTTAGGGTTTGTTCCTCAGGGCCTCATGACTCTTCATGGCTAACATGACAGTGCAATATCGTTTGGGAGAATTATTTTAGTACAGTTCAGTGTCTGGAACAGTCTCCTTCCTCCTCTGTCTCTCCTGCCATCTGACTTTCCATGGGGAAAGGAGGACATTTAGGGAGAGGGAACAGGTGAGGATTTCCAGTATCTTGCTGGTGTATTTTAATTTATTTAAATTTAGAGAAACAGCGGTCTAATCAGGCAGTAATTAATTCCCTCTTCATTAGGGGCCTTCATGTGTGCCTTTTGCATATGGATGAGCCACGGGTCACACTGTCCCTTTGAAGAGAGATCCTTGCTGAAGGTGAGAGCCCAGTGTGCTCTCCGGCACTTGAGCTCCTTCCCCTTCTGTGCCAATGCTTCTCTTTTCTCCCCACCCTCACCTGACAAGGACTAGATTCCTGTGGGGAAAGAAGGAAAGGTTAATGAAGCTTCCTATCCCACCCTCCTTGGATCTGGATCCCTCCCTCACGGCCCACAGCATGTACCATCCATGCCTCATCCTGTACCCTCAGGTTTCATCCAGCCCGCTCCCTCCCATCAGCCGCCTGCTGGGATATCTTCATGCCCCAATGAGTTGACTCCTCAGAAGCTTGTTTGCCTGGCACCTCTGCTTTGAGTTGGTTCATCAATCCTTGGCCCCGCTCTGCTTCTTTCCTCTGTAGCAGTCCTTTCCTTAGGGAGTGTGACGCCCTGAATGCACACACTGCTGTAGTCCTGACAGATACGCTGCCTCCTCCTGGCACTCACCATTCTGTGCTGCACAGGCTCAGCTCCACTTCCCTCAGCTCACAGTACAGCTCCCAACACCTAAAGCACACGCCTACCAACACAGACATTCCTAGCCTGGCTTGAAAGACAAACGCATGGGGCATATCCAGTCTAGGGCAGCCCGGGCCACCCTTTTGTACACTACAACATCCCTGTCCTCCCTGAGGCCACCCCATTTCCAGGGAGCAAGTGGGGCACAGATTGGGGGAGGGGGGAGAGATGGGACCTGGGTGGTTACCATAGCAATAGAGCCTAGCAACAGCTGAGAGGCTGATGTGTGGGTTTTCACAGGGCTGTTACAAGAGCCAAACCTAGAATTGGGGACTCAGAGGTGACTGATCTCAACTGGGCAGCCTGCATTCCCTCCCCAAACACACCCCTTGATCCCACCCCCACACCCCTGCAGTGCCTCTCTCTGAGAGGGCAGAGTAGGGAAAGCTAATGAGTTAACCACAGGGCTTCTGATTCTGCACAGCTTTTGGGGGGCAGCTGTGGGTGGGGGCAGGTTAGGGAGCAAAGCTGAAAATAAACCAAGCAGGGCAGCTTCTTTCAGATGGCTCCTGCTCATCTTTTCTCCATTGCTCCATTTTTCTCTTCTCTTTTCCCCATTCTCCCTCCATCTGTCTTATCAGCTCTCTCTTCCACCTTGATCCACCTCCTATCCTTCCATGTAACTTTCCTTTTCTTCTGTCTCCCTTCTTTTGGTCTTTCTTGACCCTCCCTGGCAAGGAACAAGTGAGCCACGATTTCTATTCTAGTTTCTCTTGTGCGACTGCCCATCAGGACGGCTCCCTTCCATTTTGTCCCGAGTTAAAGCCCCAGTTGGCCCCCAGCTCCAGGTCAGAGGAGGGCAGGTGACTTAGGTCTAGAGGGGGTCCCCACCTCATCCTGTACCTCCTCCTGGCTGTCCACCCCCTCTCCTCCTCTCTACGGGGGTCAGAAGGCAGAACCAGGGGACTTGAGTATCTTGCAAAGGCTTTATTTGAAAATTTTGAAACTTACATCCCACAGTAATTCAAGATGATCAACCACAAGAAGAAGGAGATAATACAAAAATATATATCACAGCATAGGAGCCAGGGAAGAGGGGAAGAAGGAAGGTGGAAAACCAGTGAGAAGGAGGGAAGAACCTGAGGAGGGGGAAAGGGCAGGGAGGCAAAAGGAAGGAGAGTGGAAGGAAGGAGGGAAGAAAGGAGGGGATAGGAGGGAGTCCGGGAAGAGAAGGGGTAGATTTGGAGGCAGAGCTCCTGATGGCCTTGAACCAGCTGACTCCGGTCCCTGGCAGCCTCGGTGGAGTTAGGGAGGCCCAAAGGCAGACTGGGAAGGGAGGACTGGCTCAGGGGGCTCTGAAGTCCAGAAAACGGCACACACACAGACAGCCAGGACAGACAAGACAAAAGGGACTGTAGGAGAAAGGGAAGGGCAAACGGGAGTCCCTTTCTCATGTAGTGCAGCAGGCGACTCCCCAAAACCCATCTGTCAGAAAACAGATTTTAGCAGTGGGGTGGGGGTGAAGTCTGGGGCCTCACTACCCGCATTCCCAAGGGGGAGCCCTCAGGGTGATGCCGGCACCCTTGGAGTGGGATGGGGAGACAGAGAAACAAATGGTGAGGAATGGGACGAGACCATGACAGATGAGGGCACAAAGAGCCCCCAGCTCACCTCCCACCCACCTCTGGAGCAGCATGCAGGGGCTGCGGAAACGAGGTGAGTGGGTGTTCATGAAGGAGAGTGTGAGCACGCCACACAACACCACAACATCAGGCCGGGAAATGCATGAGAGGTAAAGTGTGCAGGAAACACTGACCACCGAGTGAGCTGAGCACAGAATGTGGGAAGGAAAAGTGCAAATGTGAGACAAGAGAGAACATGAGAGTCAGCTGAGCGGAGCAGTGTGGACAGGGAGAGGGTGCAGGAGCATGTGCAAATGGCCTGTGAAGGTGGAGGTGAGTGCACAAGGCTTTCATGTGAGTGCACAAGGGTGGGGACAGGGACCCAAAGTCACAGATATGTGAGGCCCCCACCTGCAGGAGGGCGAGCAGATAGGATTGCCTGTGGGGCTGGGGAGTGTTCCGGGGTGGTGTGCAAGGGCAGGAGCCAGGAGCCCCCGTGGCCCCAGCTCCCCACAGCTGCCCCACCCTCAGTGGGATGGGGGCTGTGCCAGCCCCTTGGCCTCCTGCTTGGCTGCACCCCAACATTGGGGGGCATCACAGATTCACCAGGGGAATCCTGAGAGGAAGAGGGAAAGGGCACAATCAGGAACCAAGGGGTAGGCCAGACTAGAAGGGGAAGTTCAAGACAAAGAGAGGGAATCGGGGTTAAGAGGGCAGAGTTGTCTTAGACAAGGTGACACGAGAAAAAACCAAAGAGGGCAGAGTTGGAGTTATGGGCAGCAGAGAATAGGACACAGATCCTGAGAGACTGGGAGAAGGACGGCTGCCTCCCAGAGAGGAGCTGGTCCAGCCCCCTTGGGAGGGCCAGGAGCTGTGGGAGGCCATGCCTGCCTCCTCACCACCCACCCAGAGGGCACCCCCACCCCAGCTCTGAAGACCTAAGTTGCCTTCCCTCTTTGCCCTCCCATCCCATTGCCCCTGCCCTCACCGGTTCAACTGGAAGGCTGGAGCCCCCTTGGGGTGGGGCATCCCAGGCCGGGGTCCCCCTCGGGGCTCCTCATGGTCAGGGGTGGGGGTAGGCGAGTCCCCGAAGGCCCCCAGCACAGTGACTCCGGCCGGGGACAGGTCTGTCAGCGGCTGTTGGCTCTCCTCTTGCCTCAGGGCACCTTGCTGCCCTGAGGGTCTGCGCCGCTTCTGGCTGCGGTCCCAGCTGGGGCACAGAGGGAAAGAGGTTCTCTTGCACACTCAAGTAGCCCCCATCCTGGGCCTGCACCAGTGGTCACCCCTAGCCTTGCCCAGTCACTCCCAACATCTTACAGCAGAGAAACTGGCCAAAACAGTTCCCTCTACTAAATCCCCTTGGACTCTGTGCCCATAAAACCACTTCCCCTGCCCTCTGGGGGGGCTTGGAAATCTAAACCTCCTTACCCTCTAAACCTGATCCAGATCCACAGAATTAGTATCCCCTCCCCACCACCACAGTGTCCTCCCCTCTGCATGCCCAGAAGAGTCATTTCTCTCCTCGGCAGACAACTAGCAGGTTTAGTTCTAGTTCAAAGCAAGCTAATGACTCGGACACCTGAGTCTAATGATTCAGTAAAGTGTGAAGGACTGAGTGATGCATTCTTAAATGTGTGCAAAGAAAGCTCTGGATTTTCTCGCTCCCCCCAGGCAACCCTAAGAAGGGCTCTGCAGACTGGATCAGCTTTCTCTGTGTTGGAGGAAATAGGGGCAAGGGAGGCCTACCAAAGCCCCAAATGCACAGAAATAATTCCCCTGTCTTCTCTTATCCTTGTATTTCCCTGGGAGACAGAATCTGCCCTGATTTCTCACCAGAAATTTGTCTTCCCCCAGCCAAATCCTTATTATCTTTTCCCAAGTTCTTGTCTTCATCCAACATTTCCCACCCACCCCCCAGCAAAAGTGCTGCCCCTGCCCCTCCTGGCTAGAGCCTCGACTGCCAAACATTCCATCCCCATCTGCCAGCACCCTCCTCCTCTCAGCTTACCAGAACTTGAAGATGATGCCAGTGGCCACGAGAACAATGATGATGGAGATGGTAATTGTGACATAAAGCTGGGGGTCCACACCTGATTGGGGTGGGAAGAAAGTTTTAGGGAGCCCCAAGGTGGTAGGAGCCAAGAGGGGCTGGGGGCTCGGCTGGGGGCTGGAGTGGCATTGCTGTGTGGAGCCACGCTGCCGACTCTGTCTGCCCCTCTGGAGCCTCCCTCTTTATTGTTATCACCAGCGTTCCCCTGAGTTTTCAGCTCTTTTCCTCCACTTTCCCAAATGTATTTCACCAAATCCTGTGTGTGTGTGTGACGAGGATGAGGCTCTGTGATCAGAAAGAACCTACCGCTATGCCTAGAAACTATGGGGTGGAGACGTCTCTGCCGTGGCCTAACTCCCAAACCACGGGCCCTGTTCCTGTCCGCACTCCCTGAGCCAAGACGCCTCCCGGGTAGTGTCCTTCATCCATGGCATTCTCTGCCCAGAATACTCCCACTCTGTTTTCAAGGGCCAGCTCAAATGTCAATTCTCTGAAGGTGTCCTGATCCCCAAGCAGGAGGGGACTCTCACTTCTCTTTTTTCCTAAATCATGCTGCAAGTGCCTCTATTTAAGCATTTATTACGTTGACTCCTCTCCGAGTACTTTCATATCTGTCTGCTCCAGTGGACCTGAACTCCGACAGGGTGTCTCTGTCGCTGCGTCCTGTGCCAGTATAGTGCCTGACACATTTGTTGGAGGAGCTAACAGACAAGGCCTCTATTTCTGCCCCTTGGAGGCTTCACCCAGCCTCCCCATCCATCATATCCCTCCCAGCCTTTCCCACTCACCTTCCCCACGGCCCCCGAACAGGAACGGCCGCAGGGTGGCAGGTGCCTCTCCAAGGATAAGCCCATCTCCATCACCCCGCATGGAGTCTGAGTTGGGGTGTGGGGTTGCGAGCCCATGAGGGGCTGCAAAACCATAGTCCAGAAATCCGGGATTGGCAGAGTTGGGGTCCCCTCCATCCTCTCGAGACACGGTGGGACCCCACACAATAGCCCAGGGGTACTGGGATGAGGGCGGCCCCTCCTCAAAGCCTGATGGGGTGGCTGGGGGTGCAGTGCCAGGCAGGACTTGCCGACGTGATCTTGGGACCCTAGGGGATCGGCTTGGTGGAGGTGCCCGCTCCCACACGCACACATGACGTGGGGCCGAGGGGCCTCCCCGGGCACACGGGGGGCGGGCTGGGGCTGGTGGGGTTCGAGGGGAGGAGGAAGAGCCCTGAGCAGGCGGTGGGAGGGGCAGCAACAGCAGTGGCCAGAGAGGGAGGAGGTGGGACAGCAGCAGCGCAGGCCTGCAAGAAGGGAGAGAACGTGGCTGAGACACAGGCCTACTGTGGGCCTACGTGTGGGAAGGACAGGCTCACGCCAGAAACCTCCAGGTTTCCCTGTGAAAGCAGGTGGGCCTTGGGAAGATTCTCGCCTCATTTCCCATCTTCCAAGGGAGGATGGCCCTCAGGAGGGAAGGCCCTGGATGGGTCTAGGAAGGAAGGAGTCATGACCCCAGGGAATGTGGTCTCCAAGCTCCCTCTGCTGGGCCAAACTTACCACATCCTGGACTCCATGTCTGAGGTCTTCCTCAGCTGTGACCCAGATTTTCAGCCTTTACTGGGAGAAAAAGGGGGCCATCACACCCCAGCCCTGCCCTGTGTACTTCCCCAGCTAATTCATCCACCAATTCTACCCGCATCTGCCCTCCCAGGCCACCCAGCTGCCAGCTATGCTGCTGCACCCAGGATCCACTGCTTCTTAGCATCCTTTTGGGGCAAAAACTGTAGCCTGGTTGCCTGACCAGACCCCAGCCCCATCTACAACTTCTCAGGTCCCTATTACCTCTCCACCCCAGGGTCTACTCTGGCTTCTCTGGCTTCCTTTCTTCTCACTTCCTCTGCCCACAGCTCCAGGCTTTTCTTGGATCTTAATTTAGAGCCAAGAACCTTGTGATTCCTTGAGCACCTACCGCTAGGGAGGGAGTCTGAGGGTAGGGGGAGGGATGGGGAAGTCAATCTGAGCAAGCGAGTGAGTGTGTGTGCGTGCAGGGGGGCCCTTCCAGCCCTCCCACCCCACTGGCAGTGCCAGGCATTTGTCTTATGATTAGCCCCAGGAGTCTGCATCTTCAGGAGAAAGGAAGAGATGGAGGGATGGAAGGAAAGAGACAGAGAGAGGTGAGTGGGAGAAAAACTACAGAATATAATTTTTGCTCTTAATGTTTAATCATCCAAGTGCATAGGTACCCTCTGAAGGGAGGTGGAGTCAGGAAGAAGCCACCCCCTCAAATGTGGCTCTCCTGGGTAAAGAATCCTGGGAAAATCGGGATGGTTGGTTTTGAAAGAGAAAGGGTATGTTCTCAGAGCTGAGGGTGGTGGATCCAGGAGGGGCAGCCTCCCCAGAGGGAGTGAGGACAGGACACCCGGTGTCCTCTAGATTCTGGGTCTAAATCTGCCCAATGGGCCGGATGCAGTGGCTCACGCCTGTAATCCCAGCACTTTGGGAGGCCAAAGCAGGTGGATCACCTGAGATCAGGAGTTCAAGACCAGCCTGGCCAACACAGTGAAACCCCGTGTCTACTAAAAATACAAAAATTAGCCGGGGGTGGTGGTGGGCGCCTGCAATCCCAGGTATTCAGAGGGCTAAGGCAGGAGAATCCCTTGAACCTGGGAGGCAGAGATTGCAGTGAGCAGAGATCACGCCATTGCACTCCAGTCTGGGCGACAAGAGCAAGACTCCGACTCAAAAAATAAAAATAAATAAATAATCTGCCCATTGAGTCTTCCCAGAGAACAACAGGGAAACAAGATGGGACAGTCACGGGAAGGGAGTGGGGAAGTAGGCAGTGGGAGAGATGGGCAGGGGTGAAGGGCTGGGAGATGGAAGGGTGGTTAAGAGTGAGAGAGGAGAGAGGTGAAGAGGAAGCTGGCCTGGAGTGCAGGGTGAGAGAGAGCAGGCAGACCTGAAAAAGAGTGGACTGGGAAGAGAGGAGGAGAGTGGGTGCAGAAGACCCGAACTGTGGAGGATGCCGAAAGGAGGAAAGGATGAGAGAAAAGGTCAGGGAGGGGAAACGGAGAGGATGAAGGGTTCACAGGTGCAGGGGAAGAAGGGGTAGGAGGAGAAGGAGAGAGCGGTCCAGGCAGGACAGCCAGAGGAGTGGAGCGTAAGGGAATGGGAAAAAAGGGGGAAGAGCCCAGGATGGGGAGAAAGGAAGTGGGAAAGGAGAGAACATAAATGCTGAAGAAAAAATGACATGAGGAAGGGGCTGGGAAACGAGGCGGGAGCAGCAAAGATGGAGGAGTTGGGAATTGCTCCCCCAAATGTAAAGGGATATGGAGATACGGAAAGACATAGGGATAGGGGCATGGTGGGAAGAAGGGAGAGAGGGGAAGGGAAGAAAGCTAGAGGGAGGGAGCGAGGCGTGTAGAGCGAACCAGTAAAGCGGAGAAGGGCTCCCAGGCGCATCTGTGGCCAGCTGACTCCAAGACTATCGCCGCTCGGCCTGTGCATCCCCCCCAACCAGCGCCAACCCAGCCCCTGGGCCCCGCACAGCTTCAGCCGCCCCCTCCAGGAAGCCCGCAGTCCCCGGGCTGGCGCGCCACCCCCACCCCTCTCCCAGCTCCTCACCGACCTGTTGTGCGCAGGAGACGAGCTGGGGGTGGGGCGGGAGCCTCGGGGTGCGGGAGCCGGCCCCCAGCCCCAGCGTGGCCCCCATCCCACCCATCCCGCAGGCCCGCACTCTCCGCACAGGGCTGGAGAGTGGCAAGAGTCGGGGGAGACGAAGAAAAGGAGGTCGGCGAAGGGACTCCGAGGCAGGGAGCGCCGAGAGCGGACTAGGGACCCGAGGCAGGAGACTGCGCGGAGCCGCCCGCCGAGCCGAGGCTGGATGGAGGCAGCCGCGGGGACGGGGACGGCTGCGCCAGGGAGGGCGGGAGCGAGCCAGGACCGCAGAGGGATGGAGAGCCCTTCGGGGAAGGGGCGCTGGGAGGCTGGAGGCCTTGTCCCGGGCGAGGGACCGCGTCGGGAGGGGCGGGAGGCGAAGGGCGCGGAGCCGGGAAGGGCAGGGCCGGACTCCCCGCGGGTGGGGGCGTGGGGGTCCCTCTCACTCACCTGCATGGTTGGCGCGGCGGCGCGACGACTGCGGGCGCTCGGGCCTGAGCGGGGCTGGGGGGTCGCAGGAGCGGGCGGAGTGCGGGGCATGGTCGGGAGGTTTGGCCCGCGGCAGGGCGCTGGAGCGGGTGGGGGGCGGGCGCCCGGGGCGCGGGGCGGCGGCGGCGGGAGATGCTCGCCTCGGCTCCGCTCGGCTTGGCTCGGCTGGGCTCGGCGCGGCGGCCGGGACCGCTCCGTCTCCGCCTCCCCCTCCCGCCGGAGGCCACGCACGGTTTAACCCTCCTGCTGCCGCGCTGCAGGAGTCAAACCCGGCTATGTCCCAGGTGGAGGGCTGAAGAGGGTGGCGGGGTCCAGCGACCGTCCGGTTCCCTGGGTTCTGATGGCAGTCTCCTCACCTCCTTCACCCCAACTCCAGGGACACCCACGGTCGCCTCAATCAGTTTCTGAGATTCTGAGTCACTCAGTGCTCTGCATTCCCAACTTTGTTCTTTTGTATTCTGTTTTGTAGAGATGGGGACTCGCTGTGTTGCCCAGCCTGGTCTTGAACGCCTGGGCTCAAGCTATCCTTCCCGCTCAGCTTCCCGAAGTGCTGGGATTACAGTCACCACTGCCTGTCCCCCAACTTTGTTTTGTCCGCTGTGGAAGGTGCCCGAGGTCAAGGCTGGGGGCAAGGGGTGGAGGGAAGGACTGGGGAGGAAGGACCTTGCACCATCTTTGGATTATCCCCACAGCTTGATCCCCTATTTCACTCTGGCTCTGCTACCATGCATTAAGTGGATCACGTTGAAATTCCTGGGCTTTTCCAGCACTGGAATACCCAGACTCCGTACGGTGACTTATAAGAACCTATATGACCTGGCTCCTAGGTGGCTCTCTGATTTCCTTTCCTAAAGATTTCTATTGCCGGTCGCGGTGGCTCACTCCTGTAATCCCAGCACTTTGAGAGGCCGAGGCGGGTGGATCACGAGGTCAGGAGATCGAGACCACGGTGAAACCCCGTCTCTACTAAATACAAAAAATTAGCCTGGCGTGGTGGTGGGTGCCTGTAATCACACCTACTAACGAGGCTGAGGCAGAATTACTTGAACCTGGGAGGCGGAGGTTGCAGTGAGCCGAGATCACGCCACTGCACTCCAGCCTGGGCGACAGAGCCAGACTCCACCTCAAAAAAAAAAAAAAAAAAAAAAGGTGGATGTTCCTGGATGGAGACAAGCTTAACCTGCCTCAGGGCCTTTGCACTTGCTGTTCCCTCTGTCTGGAATACTTTTCCCTGGCTTTTCACAATGACTCACTGTTTTCATTCCAGTCTCACCTAGATCCAACACCTTCTGGGAGGCCTTGCCTAATGTGGCTATCAAAAGTAGCCTCTCCTGCCCCTTCTCCCACCACCTGGACACCATCCCTTTCTACCACACTACCTTGTTTTTCCTCTGGGCACTTCTAGGACACCACACTCTCCTCATTTCCCTCCAACCTCACTGGCTGTTCTTAGTCTTCCTCGGGTGACTTCTAAATGTTGGAGCCTCCTAGGGCTTAGTCCTTGGCCATTCTCTCTTTCCACATTCTCTGTCCAGTGATCTCATCCAGTCCCAGGGCTTAAATACTATGTAAATGTCAGTGAGTCCTAAATTTATATCCAGAGTGCCAGACTCATTTATCCAACAGCCTACTTGACATCTCCACTTGGATGTCTAATAGCCATGCAAAGCTAATGTGACTAAAATAGATGTCTTGAATTCCCTCACCCCCAATCCATTTTTCTCCCAGTGATCCCCATCTTGGGGCTTGACAACTACTAGTTGTTCAGGCTAAAAATCTAGGAAACATCCCTCCTTTCCCCTTTTTTTCACTGATTCTGTCCCTGTATCTAATTCACCAACAAGTCCTGTGGGCTCTGCGTCCAAAATATATCCCAAATTCATCTCCTTCTCTCTATCTTTATTGCTACAGTCCTGTTCTAAGCCCTCATGTCTCATCCAGATTATCATAATAGCTTCCTCACTGGTCCCTGCTTCTGCCCTTGTCTTTACAAACTAGTTTTTGCAATATTGATAATATTTTAAAAATCAAAACCATGTCATGCTCTTCCGTGCTTAAAATATTCGAGTGGCTTTTCATTACACTTGGAATAAATCTGAACTCCTTGTAAGGAGAAGCCCACCACCCTGTACCCACCTCATACACAGTGCTCCTGCTGGATCAGACTACTTGCTGTTCTGTAACATCAGAGGTCATTCTCTTAGCATCCCTGCACTTTTTTTTTTTTTTTTTTTTTTTTTTGAGACAGGGTGTCTCTCTGTTGCCCAGGCTGGAGTGCAATGGCATGATCTCAGTTTACTGCAACCTCCGCCTCCCAGGCTCAAGCAATTCTCCTGCCTCAGCTGCCCAAGTAGCTGGGATTACAGATGCTCCCCACTACTGCCCCGCTAATTTTTGTATTTTTACTAGAGACGGGGCTTCACCATGTTGGCCAGGCTGGTCTCGAACTCCTGACCTCAGATGATCTTCCCACCTCGGCCTCCCAAAATGCTGGTATTACAGGCGTGAGTCGCCACACCCGGCCCAACTCATCACTTTCTGAAATGATCTAATATGTGTTTACTATTTACTGTCTGCTCCCTCCTGCCCCCCCCAAACATTAGAGAGCCAAGATCTTATTTGTCTTGTTGACTGCGTATCCCTACTCCTACTGCACTGCCTTGGCATGTAGTAGATGCTCAACATGTACCACTTAATGAACTTCTCCTGGGACCCCTGCCCACTCTGAACTCTTTTAGTTCTCTCCCCTGCTGTCCTCCTGCCTCTCCTCTCTAGCTGCCTGCCCCCCACTGATCTCTGTCCTATGCCAAATGCTTCAGGTTGAGCCTGTGCTCATGGCTCATGTCCACACCCCTTCAGATTCTCCCCCTACATTTGCTGCATTGTGAACCGTCGTCAGCTTGGAGCTCCTGCCTCCTGGAAGGAAGGAAGCCTGCTGTTCTGACCAACATCTGCAGCAGCTGCCCTCTTGCTCGCCTGTCCCTGACAGCCGTTCATTTGAGGTCGGAACAGCAGTGAGTGAGCCGTCCTCCTAGCGTCTCCCATTGGTGGGGGAAAGACAACGCACACTGGATGTGAACCTGGCCAAGGGGCCATGTGAGTCAGGTGCGCAACTCCTACCACATCCTGGGCTCCTTAAGCCCCAGAACATCCTGAGGATATGCTCCAGGTGAACTTGTGTCACTGGCATGGACCAAGCTTATCAAGTGAATATTCATGCTCAGTGTAAGTGCTTTTGACACTGAGGACCTTGGGTCATTAATTATTTCTATTATTCTTGATTCATTCATTCCATTTTTTTTTTTTTTTTTTTTTTTTTGAGACAGGGTCTCACTCTGTCACCCAGGCTGGAGTGTAGTGGCACAATCACGGCTCACAGAAGCCTTGACCTCCTGGGCTCAAGCAATCCTCCCACCTCAGCCCCCAAGTATCTGGGACTACAGGTGTGTGCCACCATGCCAGGCTAATTTGTGGGTTTTTTTTTTTTTTTTTTTTTGGCAGAGATGAGATTTTGCCACGTTGTCCAGGCTGGTCATACAAATATGGTCATTTAAATGCCAGTGACATGCCAGGTACTGTGCCGTGGCTGGGGATACAGTGGAGAGCAAGAATGAAGTCATCTCTGTCTTGGTGGAGCTTACAGTCTGGTAGGGAGGCAGTGAAAGGGGCAGTGATAAATGTGACTTCAGATGAGTTTGAGGACCCGCCCACACTCCACAGTCTCTGTACATCCTTGTCCTGTTTCTGGCTCTGCTGGTATCTTCATCACTATCTCTGGGCTCATTTTTAATTAATTAATTTATTTTCAGAGATGGAGTTTCACCGTGTTGGCCGGGCTGGTCTCGAACTCCTGAGCTCAAGTAATCCTCCCACCTTGGCCTCCCAAAGTGCGGGAATTACAGGTGAGCCACCTTCACCTGGCTCATTTAGGGTGAATTTCTGTCTGTTTTCTGTCCTCAAATATCCAATATTCTTCTTCTGAACTCTTCTCTCTCTCAGCTGATGATCTTGCTTGCTGCTTTTCTGAGAAAATAGAAACAAGCAGGAGAAAACTTCCCCATTCCCACCAGCACACCCCAGCCCCACTGCACCTACTGTGGGGGATCTCAAACACTGCCACCCACCCAAAGTCATCACTCCTGCAAATGTCCCTCCTTCTCCTGCAGCATCACTCTCCTCCTGTCTACTTGATCATTGCCGGCAGCCCACAAACACGCTGTAATTCCTCCCAGCTTAAAACATCCTTCTCAACTGGCTGGCTGGGCCCAGCCTCTGCCCTTCTCTGCTTCCCTTTACAGGAAAGCTTTCCCAGAAGATGCTCTCTATTCACCGTCTCCTCTACTTCTCCAGTTCCTTCTCTCTTGTATCAGCTTTAATCTAAACTCTTTAACTTTTGTAATTCACTTTTTTTTCTTTTTGAGACAGGATCTCACTGGGTTGCCCATGCTGGAGTGCAGTGGCGTGATCATAGTTCACTGCTGCCTGGAACTGCTGGGCTCAAGCAAATCCTGCCTTAGCCTCCAGAGTGGCTGGGACTACAGGTGTGCACCACCAGCCCAGCTAATTTTTTAATTATTATTTGATAGAGGTGGGGGATCTCGCTATGTTGTCTAGGCTGGTCTCCAACTTCTGGCCTCAACTCAGCACCTTAGCCTCTCAAAGTGCTAGGATTATAGGCATAAGCCACTGCTCCCAGCCCCTGTTTTTATTTTATTTTATTTTTGAGATGGAGTCTTGCGCTGTTGCCCAGGCTGGAGTGCAGTGGCATGATCTCAGCTCACTGCAACCTCCGCTTCCCAGGTTCAAGCAATTCTTCTGCCTCAGCCTCCCAAGTAGCTGGGACTACAGGCACGAGCCACCAGTCCCAGCTAATTTTTGTATTTTTAGTAGAGACAGTGTTTCTCCATGTTGGTCAGGCTGGTCTGACTTCTGACTTCCGGCGATCCACCCATCTCGGCCTCCCAAAGTGTTGGGATTACAGGCTTGAGCCACTGTGCCCAGCCTATTTTATTTTATCTTGAGACAGAGTTTCACTCTTGTTGCCCAGACTGCAGTGCAGTAGCGCTATCTCTGCTCACTGCAACCTCCTGGCTCCTGGATTCAAGTGATTCTCCTTCCTCAGCCTCCCAAGTACCTGAGACGATAGGCGTGTGCCACCACACCCAGCTAATTTTTGTATTTTTGGTAGAGACAGGGTTTCACTATGTTGGCCAGGCAGTTCTTCAACTCCTGACCTCAGGTGATCCACCTGCCTCAGCCTCCCAAAGTGCTGGGATTACAGGCGTGAGCCACCATGCCTGGCCCCCTGTTTTTAAAATATAGTTTTCAGCTGGGCGCAGTGGCTCACGCCTGTAATCCCAGCACTTTGGGAGGCCGAGGCGAGTGGATCATGAGGTCAGGAGTTCAAGACCAGCCTGGCCAATATGGTGAAAGTCCGTCTCTACTAAAAATACAAAAATGAGCTGGGCATACTGGTGAGTGCCTGTAATCCCACCTATTTGGGAGGCTGAGGCAGGAGAATCGCTTGAACCCAGGAAGCAGAGGTTGCAGTGAGCCAAGATTGTGCCACTGCACTCCAGCCTGGGTGATAGGAAGACTACGTCTCAAAAAAAAAAAAACTTAAAAAAAAATTTTTTTAAATAAAAATTGGCCGGGTGCAGTGGCTCATGCCTGTAATCCCAGCACTTTGGGAGGGTAAGGCAGGTGGATCATGAGGTCAGGAGATCGAGACCATCCTGGCGAACACGGTGAAACCCCGTCTCTACTAAAAATACAAAAAATTAGCTGTTCGTGGTGGCAGGCGCCTGTAATCCCAGCTACTCGGGAGGTTCAGGCAGGAGAATCGCTTGAACCTAGGAGGTGGAGGTTGCAGTGAGCCGAGATTGCACCACTGCACTCCGGCCTGGGTGACAGAGCGAGACTCTGTCACACACACACACACACACAAATAAACAAACAAACAAACAAATAAATAAAAATAAAAGAAAATAAAAATGGACGGGCACAGTGGCTCACGCCTATAATCCCAGCACTTTAGGAGGCTGAGGCGAGTGGATCACCTGAGGTTAGGAGTCGAGACCAGCCTGGCTAATGTGGGGAAACCCCATCTCTACTAAAAATACAAAAAAAAAAAAATTAGCCGGGTGTGGTAGCAGGTGCCTGTGATCCCTCTACTTGGGAGGCTGAGGCAGGATAATCGCTTGAACCAGGGAGGTGGAGGTTGCAGTGAGCTGAGATCGCAAGACTGCACTCCAGACTGGGCGAGAGCAAGACTCCATCTAAAAAAAAAACGAAAACAAAAAACTACTACTGCTCACTTTGGCAACATATATACTAACACTGGAATGACAGAGATTAGCACAGCCCCTCTACAAGGATGACACGCACATTCATGACGGGTTCCATTTTGTTGTAAATCAAAAAAATAAATAGGGCAGGCACAGTAGCTCATACCTGTAATGCCAGCACTTTGGGAGGCCAAAGTGGGAGGATCGCTTGACCTCAGGAGTTTAAGACCAGTCTGGGCAACATAGCAAGATGTCATCTCCATGAAAATTTTTAAAAATTAGGCCAGGTGCGGTGGCTCACACCTGTAATCCCAACAATTTGGGAGGCCAAGGCGGGCAGATCACCTGAGGTCAGGAGTTCAAGACTAGCCTGGCCAACATGGTGAAAACCCATCTCTACTAAAAATACAAAAATTAGCCAGGCATGGTGGTGGGTGCCTGTAATTCTAGCTACTTGGAAAGCTGAGGCAGGAAGATCGCTTGAACCCGGGAGGTAGAGGTTGCGGTGAGCTGAGATTGTGCCATTGCAACTCCGGCCTGGGCGACAAGACTGAAACTCTGTTTTTTTTGTTTTGTTTTTTTGTTTTTTTAATGTAATCCCAGCTACTCAGGAGGCAGAGGTGGGAGAATCACTTGAGCTCAGGAGTTTGAGGCTGTAGTGAGCTATGATTGCACCAGTGCCCTCCAGTCTGGGAGACAGAGCGAGACACTGTCTACAAAAATAAAAATTAGGCTGGGCATGGCGGCTCACGCCTGTAACCCTTAGGGAGACCAAGGTGGGCGGATCATGAGGTGAAGAGTTTGAAACCAACCTGACCAACATGGTGAAACCCCATCTGTACTAAAAATACAAAAATTAGCTGGGCATAGTGGCACGTGATTGCAATCCCAGCTATTCGGGAGGCTGAGGCAGGAGAATTGCTTGAACCCAGGAAGCAGAGGTTGCAGTGAGCTGAGATTGCGCCACTGCATTCCAGCCTGGGTGACAGCCAGACTCTGTCTTAAAAAAAATTTTTTTTTTAATTAAAAAATAAAGAAAATAAAAATGGATGGGCGTGGTGGCTGATGCCTGTAATCCCAGCACTTTAAGAGGCTGAGGCAGGTGGATCACGAGGTCAAGAGTTCAAGACCAGCCTGCCCAACATGGTGAAACTCCGTCTGTACTAAAAATACCAAAATTAGCTGGCTGTGGTGGTGTGCACCTGTAATCCCAGCTACTCAGGAGGCTGAGGCAGGAGAATTGCTTGAACCCGGAAGGCGGAGGTTGCAGTGAGCCAAGATCGTGCCATTGCACTCCAGCCTGGGTGACAGAGCAAGATTCCATCTCAAAAATATATAAATAAATAAAGAGATTAGCCTGGGCAACATAGCGTCTATAAAATAATAATTTTAAAAATTAGCTGGGCTGATTTCACACGCCCATAGTCCCAGCTACTCAGGAGGGGAGGCTGAGGCAGGAGGATCCCCATGAGCCTAGGAGTTCTAGGCAGCAGTGAACTATGATTTCAACACTGCACTCCAGCGTAGGTGACAGAGCTAGACTCTATCTCTAAAAAATAACTGGCTGCGCATGGTGGCTTATACCTGTAATCCCAGGACTTTGGGAGGCTGAGGCAGAAGGGTCATTTGAGCACAGGAGTTCAAGACCAGCCTGGGCAGACCCTGTCTCTGCAAAAAAAAAAAAAAATATCCGCATGTGGTGGCACATGCCTGTGTTCCAATCTGTTTGGGAGGTTGAGGTGGGAGGATCTCTTTGGCCCCAAAAGTTGAGGCTGCAGTGAGCTATGATTGCACCATTGCTCTTCAACCTGGGTGACAGAGCGAGACTGTCTCAAAACATAAATAAATAAGGCCAGGTGCAGTGGCTCACACTTGTAATCCCAGCCCTTTGAGAGGCTGAGGTGGGTGGATTGCCTGAACCCAGGAGTTGGAGACCAGCTTGGGCAATGTGGCAAAACCCCGTCTCTACAAAAAATACAAAAATTAGCCTGGCATGGTGGCACGCACCTGTAATCCTAGCTACTTGGAGGCTGAGGTGGGAGGACCACTTGAGCATGCAAGGTTGAGTCTGTAGTGAGTCGAGATTGCACCACTGCATTCCAGCCTGGGCCACAGAGCCAGACCTTGTCTCAATAAATAAATAAATAAATAAATAAATAAATAAATAGATAAATAAATAAAATGGCCGGGCGCGGTGGCTCACGCCTGTAATCCCAGCGCTTTGGGAGGCCGAGGCGGGCGGATCACGAGGTCAGGAGATCGAGACCATCCTGGCGAACACGGTGAAACCCCGTCTCTACTGAAAATACAAAAAAAATTAGCCGGGCGTGGTGACGAGCGCCTGTGATCCCAGCTTCTGGGGAGGCTGAGGCAGGAGAATGGCGTGAACCCAGGAGGCAGAGCTTGCGGTGAGCCGAGATTGCGCCACTGCACTCCAGCCTGGGCGGCAGAGTGAGACTCCGTCTCAAAAATAAATAAATAAATAAATAAAATGACATTATATGTAGCCTTCTAGCACTGTTTACTTGCTTTTTCACTCACTATTACACTTCCAGGATTTAGCCATATTGTTCCATGTGGCTGCAGTTCATATGTTTTCACTGGAAGGTAAAGAGCTACTGAGTGAATATACCAAATATAGCATACTTTGTCTATTCTCCTGTAGACACATTTATGAATTGCTTTTTTTTTTTTTTTTTACTACTATAAACATTGTTACTGGCCAGGCACGGTGGCTCACGCCTGTAATCCCAACACTTTGGGAGGCCGAGGCGGCTGGATCACGAGGTCAAGAGATCCAGACCATCCGGGCCAACATGGTGAAACCCCATCTCTACAAAAAAAAAAAATGCAACAATGAGCTGGGCGTGGTGGTGCGGGCCTGTAGTCCCAGCTACTCGGGAGGCTGAAGCAGGAGAATCGCTTGAACTCAGGAGGCAGAGGTTGCAGTGAGCCAAGATCGTGCCACTGCACTCTAGCCTGGTGACAGAGTGAGACTCTGTCTCAAAAAAAAGCCTGTGGCTGTGAACATTATTGTATTTGTCTCTTATGTATGTACAAGAGTTTCTCTAAGGTATATACCTGGAAGTGAGACTGCTAGGTTGTGAGGTATAAGAAAAATCAGCTTTGGCTGGGCACGGTGGCTCACGCCCTTAATCCCAGCACTTTGGAGGCTGAGGTGGGTGGATTACTTGCAGTCAGGAATTCAAGATTAGCCTGGCCAACATGATGAAACCCCATCTCTACTAAAAATACAAAAAAAACTTAGCCAGGCATGGTGGCATATGCCTGTAATCCCAGCTACTCAGGAGGCTGAGGCAGGAGAATTGCTTGAACTTGGAGGCAGAGGTTGCAGCGAGCCGAGATTGCAACACTGCACTCCACCCTGGGTGACACAGCGAGACCCCGTCTAAAAAAAAAAAAGAAATCAGCTTTGAGAGAGAATGCCAAATTGTTTTCAATTTTCATCACATTTTTAAGGTTTTGTTTATTTATTTATTTTTGAGGTGGAGTCTTGCCCTGTCGCCTAGGCTGGAGTACAGTGGCACAATCTTAGTTCACCGAAGCCTCTGCCTCCTGGGTTCAAGCGATTCTCCTGCCTCAGCCTCCTGAGTAGCTGGGATTACAGGCGTGTGCCACCACGCCTGGCTACTTTTTGTAATTTTAGTAGAGATAGGGTTTCCCCACGTTGGCCAGGCTGGTCTCGAACTCCTGAACTCAGGTGATCTGCCTGCCTCGGCCTCCCAAAGTGTTCGGATTACAAGCGTGAGCCGCTGTGCCTGACCAGTTTTCATCTGTATTTGAATACTGATTGATCTACATTCTCTCCAACACTTGTATTTTTAGACTTCTTAATTTTTGCCAATCTAGTGGGTATACAATAGTATTTTCGTGTGGATTTTTTTGGCATTTCTCTAATTACTAGTGCAGTTGAGCATCTTTTTGTATGCTTATTAGCCTTTTTAATTTCCTCTTCTGGGAAGTGCCTGATCATTTGAGTTGCTTGTGTTTTTTTTATTGATTTGTAGTTTTGTTTTGTTTTGTTTTTGTTTTTTTTGAAACAGAGTCTTGCTCTGTTGCCCAGGCTGGAGTGCAATGACACAGTCTCGGCTCACTGCAACCTCCATCTCCCAGGTTCAAGCGATTCTCCTGCCTCAGCCTCCTGAGTAGCTGGGATTACAGGCACCCACCACCATGCCTGGCTAATTTTTGTGTTTTTAGTAGAGATGGTTTTTCACCACGTTGGCCAGGCTGGTCTCAAACTCTGACCTCAGGTGATCTACCCGCCTCGGCCTCCCAAAGTACTGGGATTATAGGCGTGGACCACCATGCCTGGTCAATTTGTAGTTTTTTTTTTTTTTTTGAGACAGTCTCGCTCTGTTGCCCAGGCTAGAGTGCAATGGCATGATGTCGGCTCACTGCAACCTCTGCCTCCTGGGTTCAGATGATTCTCCTGGCTCAGCCTCCTGAGTAGCTGGGACTGCAGGCATGCATCACCATGCCCGGCTAATTTTGTATTTTCAGTAGAGACAGGGTTTTGCCATGTTGGCCAGGCTGGTCTTGAGCTCTTGACATCAAGTGATCCGCCCGCCTCGGCCTCCCGAAGTGCTGGGATTACAGGTGTGAGCCACCGCACCTGGCCAGATTTGTAGTTTTTTATATATATATATTCTGGCTACTATCTTTTGCCAGTTATATATATTGCAAATATCTGTTCCTTTTTGAAGGTATTTGTGATCCTCCTCTCACTTTTTTCTTGATGTATTTTAATTATCAGAAGTTCTTAATTTTCATATGGTATATTTATCAACCTCTTATTTTGTGATTATGCTTTTTGTATGTTGAATTTGTTTTATTTTATTATACATATATATATATATTTGTTGTTGTTGTTGTTGAGAAGAAGTCTCTGTTGCTCAGGCTGGAGTACAATGGCGCAATCTCAGCTCACTGCAACCTCCATCTGCCGGGTTCAAGCGATTCTCCTGTGTCAGCCTCCCGAGTAGCTGGGATTACAGTCGCAGGCCACCACGCCCGGCTAACTTTTTTGCATTTTTAGTAGAGACAGAGTTTTGCCATGTTGGCCAGGCTGGTCTGGAACTCCTGAACCTCAAGTGATCCACCTGCCTTGGGCTCCCAAAGTGCTAGGAATACAGACGTGAGCCACTGCACCCGACCTGTATCTTGAACTTAAAAATCATTCTCGGCCGAGCATGGTGGCTCACGCCTGTAATCCCAGCACTTTGGGAGGCAGAGGTGGGCGGATCACGAGGTCAGGAGATCGAGACCATCCTGGCTAACACGGTGAAACCCCGTCTCCACTAAACATACAAAAAATTAGCCAGGTGTGGTGGCAGGAGCCTGTAGTCCCAGCTACTTGGGAGGCTGAGACAGGAGAATGGCATGAACCCGGAAGGCGGAGCTTGCAGTGAGCTGAGATTGTGCCACTGCACTCCAGCCTGGGCTACTGAGTGCGACTCTGTCTCAAAAAAATTAAAATAAATAATAAAAATCATTCTCAGGTTGGCTGCAGTGGCTCATGCCTGTAATCCCAGCACTTTGGGAGGCCAAGGCAAGTTACAAGCCGAAAGAATGAGGGGCTGCCTTTGCCCACAGAAGCAGGGCGCTCTCTTCTTCTTCCCCTGGACCCTTCTTTTAAAAGTTTCTTTTGTCTTAAGTTTTCATTTCTATGTTCGTCCCTTCCTTCAGTCTTGTAATGTTGGTCTCAAGTAGTAACAGTAGTAACTGTTGTAATGACGGTCTCAAGTAGTATTTATGGCAGTCAGCCACAAAGGCAGGAGGATTGCGTGAGCTCAGGAATTTGAGACCAGCCTAAGCAAAATTGGGAGACTTCAACTCTACAAAAAATACAAAAAACAGCTGGAAGTGTTTTTTGTAGGAGAATCATCTGAACCCAGGAGGCAGAGGTTGCAGTGAGCCGGTGTGTGGTGGCACACACCGATAGTCCCAGCTACTCAGGAGGCTGAGGTGAGAGGAGCCTGAGGCTCAGGAGGAGCTACTCAGGAGGCCTGAGCCTGGCAGGTTGAGGCTGCAGTGAGCAGAGATCGTGCCCCCACACTTCAGCCTAGACGACAGAGTGAGACCCTGTCTCAAAAAACAAAAACAAACACCACCACCAAAATTACCCACAAGACTCTCTATCCTCCTCCTAGTCAGAACATTTTTGTGTTCATTTTTTTGTTTATGTTCGAAACAGGGTCTCTGTCACCCAGGCTGGAGTGCAGTGGGGCCATCTTGGCGCACTGCAATCTCTGCCTCCCAGGTTCAAGCTAATTTTTTGTATTTTCCGTAGAGACAGGGTTTCACTGTTGGCCAGGCTGGTCTTGAACTCCTGACCTCAAGTGATCTGCCCACCTCGTCCGCCCAGTGCTGGGATTACAGGCAGGAGCCACAGCGCCCCGCCTGTTCCTGGTTTTGTTTTTTGTTTTGTTTTGTTTTGTTTTGTTGAGACGGAATCTCGCTCTGTCACGCAGGCTGGAGTGCAGTGGCATGATCTTGGCTCACTCTAAGCTCCGCCTCCCAGGTTCAAGTGATTCTCCTGCCGCAGCCTCTCGAGTAGCTGGCATTACAGACACCTGCCACTACACCCAGCTAAATTTTTTTTTTGTTTTTTGTTTTTTGTTTTGAGACGGAGTTTTGCTCTTGTTGCCTAGGCTGGAGTGCAATGGCGTGATCTCAGCTCACTGCAGCCTCCTCCTCCTGGGTTCAAGGGATTCTCCTTCCTTAGCCTCCTAAGTAGCTGGATTACAGGTGCGTGCCACCATGCCAGGCTAAATTTTTGTATTTTTAGTAGAGACAGGGTTTCGCCATGTTGGCCAGGCTGGTCTCGAACTCCTGACCTCAGGTGATCTGCCCGCCTCGGCCTCCCAAAGTGCTGGGATTACATGTGTGAGCCACCGCACCCGACCATTTTTGCATTTTTAGTAGAGATGGGGGGTTTCACCATATTGGCTAGGCTGGTCTCCAACTCCTGACCTCATGATCAGGAGTGATCATGCACCACCATGCCTGGGTAATTTTACTTTTTAGTAGAGATGGAGTTTCAACATGCTGGTCAGGCTGGTCTCAAATCCTCATAGGTGATCCACCTGCCTCGGCCTCCTAGAGTGCTGGGATTACAAGCGTGAGCCACTGTACCTGGCAATTTTCCTTTCATTCTCTCTTTTTCTTTTCTCTCTCTCTTTTTTTTTTTTTTTTTTTGAGACAGGGTCTTGCCGTATTGCCCAGGCTGAACTTGAATTGCTAGACTTGAGTGATCCTCCCACCTTAGCTCCTGATTAGATGGGACTAAAATTTCCCTTTCTATTACTGCCCTTTTCTGATTTTGTTATCAAAGTAATTCTGGCCCCATAGAATAAGTTGAGGAGTGCGCTCTCTTCCTGTTTTTTTTTTTTTTTTTTTTTTTTGAGACGGAGTCTCACTCTGTCGCCCAGGCTGGAGTGCTGTGGCTGGATCTCCGCTCACTGCAAGCTCCGCCTCCCGGGTTCACGCCATTCTCCTGCCTCAGCCTCCCGAGTAGCTGGGACTACAGGCGCCCGCCACCTCACCCGGCTAGTTTTTTGTATTTTTTAGTAGAGACGGGGTTTCACCGTGTCAGCCAGGATGGTCTCGATCTCCTGACCTCGTGATCCGCCCGTCTCGGCCTCCCAAAGTGCTGGGATTACAGGCTTGAGCCACCGAGCCCGGCTCTCTTCCTATTTTCTGGAATAGTTTGTATAAAATTAATATGATCTGCACTTTGAAAGTTTGGTGCTATTTGCCTTATGTCATTTTTTTTTTAAATAAAAAATGTTTCGGCGGGCCTTAGTGACTCATGCCTCTAATCCCAGCACTTCAGAAGGCAGAAGCAGGTGGGTCGTCTGTCAGGAGTTTGAGACCGGCCTGACCAACATATTGAAACCCTGTCTCTGCTAAAAATACAAAATTAGCCAGGTGTGGTGGTGCATGCCTGTAATCCCAGCTAGGGAGGCTGAGGCAGGAGACTCGCTTGAACTTGGGAGGCGGAGGTTGCAGTGAGCCAAGATAGTGCCATTTTACTCCAGCCTGGCCAACAAGAGTGAAACTCCATCTCAAAAGAAAAAAAAAAATTTCTGGCCAGGCATGGTGGTTCACACCTATAATCCCAGCACTTTGGGAGGCCAAGGTGGGTGGATCACCTGAGGTCAGGCGTTCAAGACCAGCCTGACCAACACAGCGAAACCCCATCTCTACTAAAAATACAAAAATTAGCCGGGCAGGGTGGTGGGTACCTGTAATCCCAGCTACTTGGGGGCTGAGGCAGGAGAATCACTTGAACCTGGGAGGTGGAGGTTGCAGTGAGCCGAGATCATACCACTGCACTCCAGCCCGGGCAACAGAGTGACTCTCCATCTCCAAGAAAAAAAAAAAAAAAAAAAGAAAGACAAACAATTTCCAGCTGGGCTTGGTGGCTCACGCCTGTAATCCCAGCACTTTGGGAGGCCGAGGCAGGTGGATCACAGGGTCAGGAGTTCGAGACCAGCCTGGCCAAAACCCCATCTCTACTAAAAATACAAAAAGTGAGCCGGGCATGGTGGTGGGCGCCTGTAGTCCCAGCTACTCGGGAGGCTGAGGCAGCAGAATCGCTGGAACCCGGGAGGCGGAGGTTGCAGTGAGCTGAGATCAGACCACTGCACCCCAGCCTGGGTGACAGAGCAAGACTCTGTCTCAAAAAATAACAAAAAGCAGAAAACAAAAAATTTCCCCCTATTTTAAAATAGAGACAGGATCTTGCTATGTTGCCCATGCTGGTCTTCAACTCCTGAGTTCAAAAGAGCCACCTGGCCGGGCGCGGTGGCGCAAGCCTGTAATCCCAGCACTTTGGGAGGCCGAGACAGGCGGATCACGAGGTCAGGAGATCGAGACCATCCTGGCTAACACGGTGAAACCCCGTCTCTACTAAAAAATACAAAAAACTAGCTGGGCGAGGTGGCAGGCGCCTGTAGTCCCAGCTACTCGGGAGGCTGAGGCAGGAGAATGGCGTAAACCCGGGAGGCGGATCTTGCAGTGAGCTGAGATCTGGCCACTGCACTCCAGCCTGGGCGACAGAGCGAGACTCCGTCTCAAAAAAAAAAAAAAAAAAAAAGAGCCACCTACCTCAGCCTCCCAAAGTGCTGGGATTACATGCGTTAGCCACTGTGCCTGACTTATGATGTCATTCTTGACTTTCTTTTCTTCTCATACCTCACATCTAATCAATTTGCAAATTCTGTTCACTTTACCTTTAAGTTAAATACAGAAACCAGGCCAGATACGGTGGCTCATGCCTGTAATCCAACACTTTGGGAGGCTGAGGCGGGTGGGTCACCTGAAGTCAAGTGTTTGAGACCAGCCTGGGCAACATGGTAAAACCCTGTCTCTACTAAAAATACAAAAATTCGCCGGATATGGTGGCGCACACCTGTAGTCTCAGCTACTTGGGAGGCTGAGGCAGGAGAATCACTTGAATCTGGGAAGCAGAGGTTGCAGTGAGCTGAGATGGCACCACTGCACTCCAGCTTGGGAGACAGAATGAGACTCCATCTCAAAAGTAAATAAATATAATAAATATACATACATACAGAATCCAGCTACTTCTCTTTGCGTCCACTGCTAATATCACGGTCTAAGTTATCACCGTCTCTTGCCTGCATCACTGCTGTGGGCTTCTAATTGGTCTAATTGGTTCTGCCCATGCAGCCATTTTAATATGCTAAACATGTGGGTCAGATGGTGTCACTCCTCTGCTCAAATCCTCCACTGGTGCCCATTTCACTTTAAGCAAGAGCCAAAGTCCCTACAGTTGCCCACAAGAGATGATCTGGACGCCCTGCTCTCTCTCTACCTTGCCTCCTCACCCCTTTCTCAGTCAGGTCCAGCCACACAGGCCCCCTTGGTGCTCCTCAAACACATCCAGTATGTCTCCATCACGTGGCCTTTGCACTGCTAGTTTGCTCTGCTTGTGAAATTCTCATACAAATCCATCCAACTGGCTCCTTATCATCTTATCAGGGAGGCCCTCCTAAGGACCTTAAATAACAAATGTCTCCTGCATTCCCCATCCCCCTTACCTTGTTTTTGTTTTTCTTCATATTTATCACCTTGTAACTATTTAAGACCCGAGTTCTACCACAAGAATACAAGTAGCAAGAGGGCAGGGATTTTGTCTACCTCTCCAGGAGCTAGAGCAATAATAGATACCTTTTGACTCAATGATAAATATGTTGTTACATGTCTGACACCTTGGATGTCAGTCAGCTTTTCCAGCTTTATTTCAGTGCATCTTTTCTATAATTAGCATGAAAAACAGCAGCTGGCACACACCCTTGTATATAACTGCCACTTAGTAATGAATGAACTAATGTTATCTCTAGAACTCTGCTTATATTTACTTAGTTTCCATCATCTTCTTGGGACACCTTTATTTTTCTTCCCACTTTCCCCTCTTCTTTTCCCATTTCTGCTCGTTTTTCTTATCTTTCTCACATTTCCTCCTGCTCCTCCTTTTCTCTCTCTAATCCTACTTCTTTAGTCCATTTCCTCTCATTTCTCTAAACTCTCTTTTATCTCCTTACTCAGTTCTCTCATGTCCTCCTCTCACTCCTCTTTCTCCTATAGAACCAAAGACATCAGAACCCAAATTGGCCTTACATCTAATCTCTCTTGGCTGCTATGGAAGAGGAGATACCACAAAATGGCGTGATTTGCTTTAAGGTCACAGCTAGTTTAAGGCCAAATCAGGACTAAATCTCAGGTTATCTCTTTCTTTGTCCTCTCTTCTCTCTCGCTCTTTCCTTTCTGCTTTTTTCCCGCTTCTCTTTCTTTTTTTTTTTTTTTTGAGACGGAGTCTCACGCTGTGTCACCCAGGCTGGAGTGCAGTGGCGCGATCTCGGCTCACTGCAAGCTCCGCCTCCCAGGTTCAGGCCATTCTCCTGCCTCAGCCTCCGAGTAGCTGGGACTACAGGCGCCCGCCACCACGCCCGGCTAGTTTTTTTCGTATTTTTAGTAGAGACGGGGTTTCACCATGTTAGCCAGGATGGTCTGGATCTCCTGACCTCGTGATCCGCCCGCCTCGGCCTCCCAAAGTGCTGGGATTACAGGCTTGAGCCACCGCGCCCGGCCTTCTCTTTCTTTTTTAAAATTTTATTTATTTATTTTTGAGACGGAGTCTTGCTCTGTCGCCCAGGCTGGAGTGCAATAGCACAATCTTGGCTCACTGAAACCTCTGCCTCCTGGATTCAAGAGATACTCCTGTTTCAGCCTTCCGAGTAGCTGGGACTACAGGCATGTGCCACCACACCCGGCTAATTTTTGTATTTTTAGTAGAGATGGGGTTTCACCATGTTGGCCAGACTGGTCTCGAACTCCTGATCTCAAGACCTCAAGTGATCCACCTGCCTCGACCTCCCAAAGTGCTGGGATTACAGGACTGTGCCCGGCTCGCTTTCTTTTTTTTTTTTTTTTTTTTTTTTTTTTT
>NC_037679.1:97933580-97934512 GCF_003255815.1 Theropithecus gelada | reverse complement strand
GCCATTCTCCTGCCTCAGCCTCCCGAGTAGCTGGGACCACAGGCGCCCGCCACTTCGCCCGGCTAGTTTTTTGTATTTTTTAGTAGAGACGGGGTTTCACCGTGTTAGCCAGGATGGTCTCGATCTCCTGACCTCGTGATCCGCCCGTCTCGGCCTCCCAAAGTGCTGGGATTACAGGCTTGAGCCACCGCGCCCGGCCTTTTTTTTTTTTTTTTTTAGAGGCATGGTTTCACTCTGTTGCCCAGGGTGGCATGCAGTGATGTGATCACAGCTCACTGCAGCCTCGACTGTTCAAATTATTTATTTATTTATTTATTTATTTATTTAGACAGAGTCTTGCTCAATCGCCCAGGCTGGAGTGCAGTGGTGCGATCTCGACTCACTGCAACCTCCACCTCTCGGGTTCAAGCGATTCTCCTGCCTCAGCCTCCCGAGTAGCTGGGATTACAGGGACGTGCCACCATGCCCAGCTAATTTTTGTATTTTTAGTAGAGATGTGGTTTCACCATATTAGCCGGGATGGTCCTGATCTCCTGATTTCATGATCCACCTGCCTCCGTCTCCCGAAGTGCTGGGATTGCAGGCGCGAACCACTGCACCTGGCCGATTGTTCAAATTTTTATTCGATTTTTGCAAACCTATGAGGTGCATATTAGTGTGTCTCAATTCACCTGTGAGGAACACAGAGTTAGGAACTTCTTAGGAACACAGAAATTAAATAGTTTGTTGAAGGTTACCGGTCTGTGATGGAACTGAGATTTAATTCAAGTTTGTCTGATTCTAACACTGTATTGAGAAAGAGAATAGAGCCAGGTGTGGTGGCTCAGGACTGTAATCCCAGCATTTTGGGAGGCCAAGATGGGCGGATCACTTGAGGCCAGGAGTTCGAGACCAGACTGGCCAACATGGTGAAACCTCATCTCTACTAAAAA
>NC_037679.1:97916003-97928580 GCF_003255815.1 Theropithecus gelada | reverse complement strand
ATAAAAATAGGCCAGGCGCGGTGGCTCAAGCCTGTAATCCCAGCACTTTGGGAGGCCGAGATGGGCGGATCACGAGGTCAGGAGATCGAGACCATCCTGGCTAACACGGTGAAACCCCGTCTCTACTAAGAAATACAAAAAATAGCCGGGCGAGGTGGCGGGCGCCTGTAGTCCCAGCTACTCGGGAGGCTGAGGCCGGAGAATGGCGTGAACCCGGGAGGCGGAGCTTGCAGTGAGCTGAGATCCGGCCACTGCACTCCAGCCTGGGTGACAGAGCGAGACTCCGTCTCAAAAAAAAAAAAAAAAAAGACTCAAAAAAAAAAAAAAAAAAAAAAAGTAAAAAATGAACAAATAAAGCACTTGGTGCAAAATAGAACAAATATGGGTTGTTTTCTCATTCTTTCATCTTACATGTTTTTCCCTTCTCTCTTTAAAAATAAGCTTGGACCCCATCTCTACTAAAAATACAAAAATTAACCGGGGATGGTGGCGCACGCCTATAATTCCAGCTACTCGGGAGGCTGAAGCAGGAGAATCATTTGAGCCCAAGAGGCAGAGGTTCAGTGGGCCAAGACTGTGCCATTGTACTCCAACCTGGGTGGCAAGAGCGAAATCCTGGCTCAAAAAATAAAATAAAATAAAAAAGAAAAGATAAGATAAGCTTGGGCGGGGAGGGGTGGATGCAAAAAAAAAAAAAGTTTGGACTCATTAATTCCTTGGTTCCTTCAAAGTTTTAATATTTTATTATGCCTTTGATTCCTTCTCACTTTTGTTTCACCTTTTCCATTCATTTCTTCTTCTCCTCTTCCTCCTTTCCCTTTCCTTTCTGTGTTTCTGCTTATTTTCTATTACAAACCAAAATATGTGGACCATAAACTGCATCTGCGGTTCCTTTAGCCCTAACAGACTACGAGTTCTATTTCTCTTTATCTTTCTCTTTTTCACTTTCTTGTCTTTCCATTACTTATAAGTTTCTTAATTTTCCTGAGTCTCAGTTTTTCCATCTGGAAAGTGGAGATAACAATTAGTAGATTGTTGTATCAGATGAATTAAGTAATGCTTGTAGCTTAACACAAAGGCCAAGATGTCATTAACTTTACCCTCACTTGACCTTCTGCAAGCCTGCTGTGAAACTTAAAACACTATATAAATGTTAGTTGTTTTTGTTTTTATTAAAGTATGTTGAAGTAGAAAGATGGTTTTGAGTTTGAAAAGCTCCAGATAAATCCTTGGATTTTTATGAGTCTTAATTTCCTTTTCTGTAAAATGAGAGTAACATAGGGGTTTTTCCGCCCCAAGAAACTAAGAGTCCATGTACTGAAAGCATCATTCTACAAGTATTAATACATATATAGTAATCATGGTAGAGGGTGTCCTGAAGTCACACTGGGAATATTTGTGAGGATTCAACGGAATAAAATTTTAAAAGATGTCTGACCAATAGTAAGCACTCAATACATGTTAGCAATTATTATCTTTTACTCTTCTCACTTCTTTTCTCCTGCTCTTCAAAAAAGTGAGTGGTTGAACGACCTAGGTGATCTCTGCTGCTAAACTTCTATTATTGATTATTGTTTACTTCCTCTCTGCCCCTTACTCCCCCATCCCGTTTTTTTCCCGCTTCTTCACTCATTCCATTACAGCTTTTCTCTTGCCTCAGGCACCCAAGGCAGTCCTGATCTCCAGCTCTCCAGCGGCTTAGAACAAACACAGAGTCGGCCGAGACCAGGGACCCGCCAAAGACGTCTGTGTTTAGTGGCTAGCCCTCTTCCACTAATAAAGTTTTATTGAAATACAGTATTTAAAAAGGCGCCCGTCATTCTTCCCCCGGCGACCAATCGGAGAGTAGAATGCTTGCGTCCCTCACTGGAGCTTCAGCGGTTGGAACGCGGGGGCGGGGCATGTCCTGCCGAAATTTGCGTCCTTAGAGCGGAAGTACGGCCGGAAGCCCGCCATAGAGTTTAGTGGCCAGAGCGACTCTTCAGGGAGGTGGCAGGAAAGGCTTGGAACAGCTGCCGGAGGTGACGGAGCGGCGGCCCCGCCCGGTGCGCTGGAGGGCGAAGCTTCCAGGTAGCGGCCCGCAGAGCCTGACCCAGGGTACGACGAAGCAGTCGGCGGGAGCCCACGGTCGCTGGGCGGTGTCTTTAAGGGAGGGGGCGGAGCCACGTGTAAGCTTCATTGGGGTGAGGTCACGTGGTTGTGGGCGCGTGCGGGGCAGGAGTGGAGAACTGAGGGAGCGTCGTCGTTAGTGTGGATACAATGCGACACCCCTTTCTCCGTTGCATCCTGTCTTGGGGTTCAGTGACGGTGCACATGATGGGGCTTGGGGTTAGGCTCAGGGGAGGGGGTGGGTGTGGCAGCCTTGTGAAGTGGCTGACTTTAGGATTCGTAGATCAGAATTCTAGACCGCTCCATGTCTGATTCCTCACCGCAGAACCGACTTAGTACCTATACAATCCAGTCCTTCAGCCTTGTGCTTCCCATCCTACCAGCCATCGGGGATCTCTAGCTTCACATTCTCTTTCCTTGCAGCTCTGGACATCCTGAGCCCAGGTGCCCCCAGCTCAGTGCAGTCATGAGTGCGGAAGTGAAGGTGACAGGGCAGAACCAGGAGCAATTTCTGCTCCTAGCCAAGTCGGCCAAGGGGGCAGCGCTGGCCACACTCATCCATCAGGTGCTGGAGGCCCCTGGTGTCTACGTGTTTGGAGAACTGCTGGATATGCCCAATGTTAGAGAGGTGGGTTGCTGGCTTGAATAGTCCACAGAGAAGCATGGGCAAAGGTTTGAATTTGAGAATGGGTGGGCAGGGCTTAATTTGTGATCCCATACCATTCAGTTGAACAAGAAAACAGTGATGATTAAATGCCAACTTGCAAAAGTAACCAGTAAACAAGCAAACCAGCTTTCCTTTGGAGATAAAGGATCTGTAAAGTCCACTATTTTTCATTTTAAGCAAAAGAGCATGTTATTCAGAATAGGAAACCTGATTTCCAGCCCGTCTCCACCAGTGTAATAGCTGTTAATTCTCATGTCACCTTGATCAGGTCACTTTTGTTTTAGGGCCTCAGCTCTCTTTTTTAAAAATGGAGACAATAATGGGCCGGGCGCGGTGGCTCAAGCCTGTAATCCCAGCACTTTGGGAGGCCGAGACGGGCGGATCACGAGGTCAGGAGATCTAGACCATCCTGGCTGACATGGTGAAACCCCGTCTCTACTAAAAAAATACAAAAAACTAGCCGGGCGAGGTGGCAGGCGCCTGTAGTCCCAGCTACTCGGGAGGCTGAGGCAGGAGAATGGCGTGAACCCGGGAGGCGGAGCTTGCAGTGAGCTGAGATCCGGCCACTGCACTCCAGCCTGGGCGACAGAGCGAGACTCCGTCTGAAAAAAAAAAAAAAAAAAATGGAGACAATACTGCCCCCTCTGTTGTGGGAATAAAGTGAGATTATGGGAAAGTGTAAAGTCTGATACAAGTGAGTAGTGAACACGTTAAATTAGCATGCCCTGTTCTTCCCTATGTGCAGCATATGCTAATCTGTTCAAGATAGCTAAGGGAGAACGTGTCTTTTTCCCAAAGACACATGGCAAACACTAGGAACACAGCAGAGACAACCATTCACACAAAAGTGGCAGAGTTAATTTACAGAGGAGGCAGCCTGAGTCCTGACATGCTGACAGTGATATGTGGGTAAACTGAGCTAAGTTATGTGGGGCCTGTGGTTTAACCTTTTGGATCACTCTGTGATATGGTGAAAACTGGCTGACTTTTCCCTGCTTTCATCTGCAGTGGAACTAAAGAGTATCCATCAAGGTGATGAAAAAGAAGCACTTGGCCGGGTGCAGTGGCTCACGCCTGTAATCCCAGCACTTTGGAAGGCCAAGGCAGGTGGATCACCTGAGGTCAGGAGGTGAAACCAATATGGCAGAACCCTGTCTCTATTAAAAATACAAACAGGGCTGGGCGCAGTGGCTCACGCCTGTAATCCCAGCACTTTGGGAGGCTGAGGCAGGTGGATCACAAGGTCAGGAGATTGAGACCATCCTGATGGTCTAACACGGTGAAACCCCATCTCTACTAAAAATACAAAAAATTAGCTGAGGCCGGGCGCAGTGGCTCAAGCCTGTAATCCCAGCACTTTGGGAGGCCGAGAGGGGCGGATCACGAGGTCAGGAGATCGAGACCATCCTGGCTAACACGGTGACACTCCGTCTCTACTAAAAATAGAAAAAACTAGCCGGACGAGGTGGCGGGCGCCTGTAGTCCCAGCTACTCGGGAGGCTGAGGCAGGAGAATGGCGTAAAAAAACCCGGGAGGCGGAGCTTGCAGTGAGCTGAGATCCGGCCACTGCACTCCAGCCTGGGCCATAGAGCTAGACTACGTCTCAAAAAAAAAAAAAAGATTAGCTGAGCATGGTGGCGGGCGCCTGTAGTTGTAGCTACTCGGGAGGCTAAGGCAGGAGAATGGCGTGAACCCAGGAGGCGGAGGTTGCAGTGAGTTGAGATGGCGCCACTGCACTCCAGAGCAAGACTCTGTCCCAAAAAAAAAACAAAAAACAAAAAACAGGGTCGGGCTTGGTGGCTCATGCCTGTTCCCAGCACTTTGGGAGGCTGAGGTGGGTGGATCATGAGGTCAGGAGTTCAAGACCAGCCTGGCCAAGGTAGTGAAACCCTGTCTCTACTAAAAATACAAAAATTAGCTGGGCGCGGTGGCAGGAGCCTGTAATCCCAGCTACTTGGGAGGCCGAGGCAGGAGAATCACTTGAACCTGGGAGGCAGAGGTTGCAGTGAGCCGAGATTGCGCCACTGCACTCCAGCCTGGGCGACAGAGTGAGACTCTGTCTCAAAAAAAACAAAAAAACAAACAAAAAAAAGCTCATGTATCCCAGAAGTTAAAGTATAATTTAAAAAAAAAAAGGGTGGCAGAGGTTGCAGTGAGCCGAGATCGCACCACTGCACTCCAGCCTGGGTGACAGTGCGAGACACCGTCTCAGAAAAAGAAAAAGAAGCACTTATTGAGTGGCTGTTTACTGCCCTTTTTATGGTCTGGGAATACAAGAAAAGTATCAGAAGAGATAAGATGAATGGATATAAATCTGAATTATTTATTTATTTAGCGAGTATTTCTTCTGAGGCAATTACTGCATAGCTCTGTGGGATACCAGAGACTGGGTCTATAATCTTGTTGAAAGATATTCTTAGGTAGCAACCTTCTGCAAGGATTGATTAAGTGCCAGAATGAAGCTGAGCACAGTGGCTCATGCCTGTAGCCCCAGCACTTTGGAAGGCTGAGGCAGGTGGTAGATCACCTGAGGTCAGGAGTTCGAGACCAGCCTGGCCAACATGGCGAAACCCTGTGTCTACTAAAAATACATATATTAGCCCAGTGTGGTGGTGCATGCCTGTAATCCCACCTGCTTGGGAGGATGAGGCAGGAGAATCACTTGAACTCAGGAGGCGGAGGTTTCAGTGAACCAAGATCACGCCACTGCATTCCAACCTGGGTGACGGAGGGAGACTCCGTCGCAAAAAAAAAAAAAAAAATGCCAGAATGAGTGATCCATGATAGGAGAGGAAATCTGGGTGGACTGGACTGGGTGATGCAAGACAGTGTCCTGGTCAGGTGGGTCTGAAGCAGAGACCACAAATTTAGTTGTTTTTCTAGGCTGTGCAGCTGTCAGAGATGAGTGAGGCTGAGGCAGGAATCTGTTGAACTGGGGAGTACTGCACACTGCCCAGACATATTCCAATTTAGAAATATCAAACACTCTGAGGGCCAGACCACACAATTTGCGGTGTCTGGTGCGTGTGTCTGTTCGACTGAAAACTGAAGGTCTTCAACTCTGAATTTAGGGTAGGAATTGGATGGCGTATGGAGCAAGAGGGCATTGTGGATTGGGAGGATAGTGTAAGCAAAGGCCTGAAGGTGGAAATGCGCCCTTCCTGTGGGAAGCGTGATCAGAGAGGCAGAGAACTGCTTTTGATGAGCCAGGAGAGTTAACATTGGCTGGGAAAGATGGAACAAAAAGTGGAGTTCCACACAGGGTAAGGCTGGGAGGGTGGAGAGGAAGACTTGGGTCACCTCCTTTGTCTTCATTCTTGCAGCTGGCTGAGAGTGACTTTGCCTCCACCTTCCGGCTGCTCACAGTGTTTGCTTATGGGACATACGCTGACTACTTAGGTAACCAGAGGGTGTGGTGCTCTGGAGTAATGGAGATGGGAGAAGGGCAATTTCTGGAGGGACTCAGAAGAAATTCCCGGGATATCCCACTTAGATCCCCTGGGCACGTAGGGTCAGTGTCAAGACCTGAATTGGCATTGAACATGGGAGGGGAGGGAAGGAGGCTAGGGCTTCCCAGAAAACTGATATCAGGATTCCTTACACTTTGTCATTTTTCCCTAGCTGAAGCCCGGAATCTTCCTCCACTAACAGAGGCTCAGAAGAATAAGCTTCGACACCTCTCAGTTGTCACCCTGGCTGCTAAAGTAAAGGTGAGTGGCAGTCCCCCAGTCCTACGGTCTTGCGCATCCTTTTGTATGTCCCTGGGAGTCCACACTAGGACAGCCTTTGTCTGGACCATGGCTGCTTCCTGCCCTCCCCTTGTCCAAGGTCTGTATATAAACTCCATTAGCAACCGTTTAGGCTGATAGTATTCTTAGTTTTCTGTGTTGTTTTTATTTTTTAATCAACCTAAGTTCTAAATAAACATCTTTTGTGTATTTGGTCAAAATAGCAACTAGGATGTTGTTCAGGTGTTGTTCAACAATACCTTCTTCCCTACTGCAGGAAACCAGACTCTCTCTTGATGAAGTGCTAGGCTTCTCTTTGTTAGGATGAGAAATATATATCCCAGAAGTATCTGTATATTCCCATTATTAATGGCTGTTTTTTGTCTAATATCACCACCCACCTCCCCAGCCTGCCCAGTCTGCAGCTCGCAATAGTTACTTGACTCTCAGTTGTCCTCGGGATTTAATTTAAACCAGGCTCTCTATTGAGAGACACCTCCAAAGGAATGCCTGTTGCAAGTAGGCAGAGTATAAATGATAAACAGTAACTCCAAACCTCTCCCACTTCCGCTTTCTCCCCTATGTCAAGCTGATCTTGACTGAGGACCGGGTGATACCCTGAACTGTGGCCAAAGGAGTGACACCTAGGCAGATGCCATTTTCTCCCTCTGTGGTGTGGCAGGGGTGAGGGTGTTAGGGGAGCATTTTGTATTTTATTTAAGATTGTGCTTCTAATGATGCTGTTTTTGAAGTGGGAATACTTTTGTTTATTTTGCTTTAGAACCAGCCTCTTAGAGGAAGTGATTTAGGAATGGGAGTGGAGGGCAGGTGGGCTGGGGCAGGGGGAAAAGGAGGGAAGATTTTTGGAAGCCCTTTTCTGTGCGGAACCTCACAAATCCTGACCTGATCTCCGCGGCCCCAGTGTATCCCATATGCAGTGTTGCTGGAGGCTCTTGCCCTGCGTAATGTGCGGCAGCTGGAAGACCTTGTGATTGAGGCTGTGTATGCTGACGTGCTTCGTGGCTCCCTGGACCAGCGCAACCAGCGGCTCGAGGTTGACTACAGCATCGGGCGGGACATCCAGCGCCAGGACCTCAATGCCATTGCCCGAACCCTGCAGGAATGGTGAGAACCGTATCCTGGCACTGTCCCCTTCCTTGTCACCCTGAGAAAGAGAAAGGTGCTTCAGGGTGAGAGAGGGCAAGAGCTGGGCTGGTCTGTAGAGGTGGAACCCAGGAGGATGAAGGGAAATGAATTTATCCCTCCAAAGGCTTCTGGGGAATGCAGGAGTGGGGAGACCTTGGGAGGCGGCAGAAGTCAGCGTCCTTGATACAGCAATTGGGGGAGGGAAAGGGAGTGGTACAACTGAGGGGATCCTAACCAGTAAGGTTGGTCGCCTATCTTAGGCTGGATTCTGTCGTTTGGTCTATAACTACCATTGTCCACAGGCCATGGACCTTTTCCTCTTTTTTATTTTCTTTGTGTCCCCATCTAACTTCAGGGTTTCTGTATTCATTAAGTCACCTCTTTTGCTCTTTAGCATCTCCTACCCTATTTTGTTTTTAGTTCCTACTCCCATCTTGCACATTACTCCAGGCACTTCCTTATCGCTCTCTGACCACACTGAGTGTCCAGCCCACTGCTAGGAGTGTTATCACAGGTAGTTTCTAGGTGCCCTGGTGAGGGTTCCCAACTCAGACTCAAAATGCCCGAAGCTGTGTTCTGGCTCTGTTGCTCAGGTTGGAGTGCAGTGGCACCAGCTTGACTCACTGCAGCCTCCAACCTCCAGGGCTCAAGCCACCCTCCACCTCAGTCCCTCGAGTAGCATGGGACTACAGGCTCGTGCCACCACATCCGGCTAATTTTTGTATTTTTTGTAGAGACGGGTTTTTACCGTATTGCTGAGGCCGGTCTTGAACTCCTGAGCTTAAGCAATCTGCCTATCTTGGCCTCCCAAAATGCTGGGATTACGGCGGTGAGCCACTGCGCCCTGCCTCTAGGGTTCTTTTTGAGTCCGTTTTCTGCAAGTCTGTGATCGTAGCCCTTGTCTGCTGACACTTCTCTCCCCTGACTCCCGCAGGTGTGTGGGCTGTGAGGTTGTGCTGTCGGGCATTGAGGAGCAGGTGAGCCGTGCCAACCAGCACAAGGAGCAGCAACTGGGCCTAAAGCAGCAGATTGAGAGTGAGGTGAGCAGTCAGGGGAGCGGGCAGACCCAAGCTCCCCCAGCCTGGGCCACTTGTCCTTTGCAGAGAGGATTTGGACAGTGGCTATAGCAGACAACCAGATGAGCAGGGGCTGGAAGGTTCTGGAACCTTCCTTGCTATCCCCATTCCTTTCATCCTGGTAGGTTGCCAACCTTAAAAAAACCATTAAAGTTACGACGGCAGCAGCAGCCGCGGCCACATCTCAGGACCCTGAGCAACACCTGACTGAGCTGAGGGAACCAGCTCCTGGCACCAACCAGCGTCAGCCCAGCAAGAAAGCCTCAAAGGGCAAGGGGTGAGCCAGGGTAGCAGGAACTGCTCACTTCCAGGGTGCCCTGCTTTTACCCCAGGGACCTCTCTGTCCTCATTTCCTTCAGTTACTTGCATGGGAGTAGGGAGTGGGGGGAACCTCCAGAGGTTAGGGGATTCCCTGCATTCTCTTTCTCTCTCTTTCTCTCTCTTCTCCTTGCCAGGCTCCGAGGGAGTGCCAAGATTTGGTCCAAGTCGAATTGAAAGGACTGTCGTTTCCTCCCTGGGGATGTGGGGTCCCAGCTGCCTGCCTGCCTCTTAGGAGTCCTCAGAGAGCCTTCCTGTGCCCCTGGCCAGCTGATAATCCTAGGTTCATGACCCTTCACTTCCCCTAACCCCAAACATAGATCACACCTTCTCTAGGGAGGAGGCAAATGCAGGTTATGTTTTTGTTGGTACTTTTTGTTTTTTGTGACTTCATGTGTTCCATTACTCCCCGCTGCCATCCTGTCTCCCCTGTTTCCTTAAGAGCTCAGCATCTGTCCCTGTTCATTAAATGTCACTGAGTAGGTGGGTAGCCCTGATAAGGGTTGCTGTGTTTCAAGCATAACCCACAGGCGTCTTTTCTACCACCTCATCCCTGCATGCCTGATCCCCAATTCCTATAGCTTACCCCCCACCTATTGAGCAGCCTCTGAAGAGCCGTAGGGCCCCCACCTTTACTCACACCCTGAGAATTCTGGGAGCCAGTCTGCCATTCCAGGAGCCACTGGACATGTTCATCCTAGAATCCTGTCACACTACAGTCGTTTCTTTTCCTCTCTCTGGCCCTTGGGTCCTGGGATTGCTGCTGCTTCAACCCCAGAGCCTAAGAATGGCAGCCGTTTCTTAACATGTTGAGAGATGGGTCTTTCTTGGCCCTGGCCATTTTGGGAAGCTTGATGGCAATCCTGGAAGGGTTTAATCTCCTTTTGTGAGTTTGGTGGGGAAGGGAAGGGTATATAGATTGTATTAAAAAAAAAAGGTATATATGCATATGTCTATATATAACATGACACAGAAATAAATCTATGAGAAATCTATCTACAAACTACCCTGAACCAGGTATCTTCTGTGTTTGATATGTGTGGATGGGAAGAAGACTCATTCCCAGTTCACTCTAAAAGAAACAGTACTGGAAAATGAAGAGACCCAGATACTATTTGCTGAGTCTCTGGCTGAGGCCTAGATCTCAAGCTGTATGCCTTTGGACAGGTTGCTCAGCATCCATTCAGAAGTAATGGATATGGCTGGGCGCAGTGGCTCACACCTGTAATCCCAATATGTTGGGAGGCCAGGGTAGGCATGTCACTTGAGGTCAGGAGTGTGAGACCAGCCTGGCCAACATGGTGAAACCCCGTCTCCTAAAAATACAAAAAAATTAGCTGGGTGTGGTGGTGCATACCCATAATCCCCTAAGGAGGCTGAGGCAGGAGAATCGCTTGAATCTGGGAGGTGAAGGTTGCGGTTGCAGTGAGCCAAGATCATGCACGCCAGCCTGAATGACAGAATGAGACTCCATCTCAAAAAAAAAAAAAAAAAAAAAAAGGGATGGGTGTGGTGGCTCATGCCTGTAATCCTGGCACTTTGGGAGGCCAAGGCAGGTGGATCATGAGGTCAGGAGATCGAGACCATCCTGGCTAACATGGTGAAACCCTGTCTCTACTAAAAATACAAAAAAATTAGCCAGGTGAGGTGGTGAGCATTTGTAGTCCCAGGTACTGGGGAGGCTGAGGCAGGAGAATGGCGTGAACCTGGGAGGCGGAGCTTGCAGTGAGCCGAGATGGCACCACTGCACTCCAGCCTGGGCGACAGAGTGAGACTCCGTCTCAAAAGGAAAAAAAAAAAAGGCTCTGGACATGCAAATGGTGGCCGCTGTTTCTGCTCTCAAGGAACTTGAGTTCAGTCTATGTCCTCCCACCTCATAGAATTATAAGGGAAAGAGTTGATAATGAACTTGAATTTTCACATTGGAACCACACAGAACTGTCAGATCTGTGGCAAGAAGAAGCCATTGGACTCCTGCCCTCTGTCCACTAGAGTTCTCTAGGAAGTGTGCTAGAAGGATCGGAATCCTTGGCCTAGCTAGAGTGCTGCCATGGACTCCCTAGATTTGGAGAACTCTGGTGTGAGGGACAGCTGAGCCTTCGTTTGCATGTGAAGTGGTTGCCTTCTGAGGGTCCTGGGGTTGACAGCTGCTCCCCAGAGCTTGTGATGTTCTTTAGGTGGAGATTTAGGACAGACCACCCTTCCTTGGTCCTAAAGCTATCAGTCATGGAATTAGAAAGTGGGAGTGGGGGCTGGGCACAGTGGCTCATGCCTGTAATCCCAGCACTTTAGGAGGCCGAGGCAGGCAGATCACGAGGTCAAGAGATCAAGACCTTCCTGGCCAACATGGTGAAACCCATCTCTACTAAAAATACAAAAATTAGCCGGGCATGGTGGCGCTTACCTGTAATCCCAGTTACTCGGAAGGCTGAGGCAGGAGAATTGCTTGAACCCAGGAGGCAGAGGTTGCAGTGAGCCAAGATGGTGCCACTGCACTGCAGCCTGCTGACAGAGCGAGACTCCGTCTCAAAAAAAAAAGTGGGAGTGACATTCTGTGTTTCGTGTGTGTGTGTGTGTGTGTGTGTGTGTGTGTGTATGTTTTCGAGACAGAGTTTCACTCTTGTTGCCCAGGCTGGAGTGCAATGGCACGATCTTGGCTCACTGCAACCTCCATCTCCTGGGTTCAAGTGATTCTCCTGCCTCAGCCTCCCAAATAGCTGGGATTACAGGCATGCCCCACCACACTTGGCTAATTTTTGTATTTGTAGTAGAGACGGGGTTTCTCCATGTTGGTCAGGCTGGTTTCGAACTCCCGACCTCAGGTGATCCGCCTGCTTCAGCCTCCTAAAGTGCTGGGATTACAGGCGTGAGCCACCACGCCCGGCCAGATGCTAGGTTTTTGATTACAAATTGGCTAGGTAAGCTTGTCTTGAGCGGGGCAGTGACTTAATGAGACCAGTCTAAGGTGCCCCATTTCAGGAGTTGAAACTCGGCTTCTCAGCTTTTCCCTAGACAAGCAAGAGTTGATTCTCAGTCTCTGCCTCTGAAATAACCCCTTCTTCCCACACCCTCTAGTGTGTAAAAGTTGCTAACCCTTGGTGCTTTGAGCCTGTCCTGCCACCCCTGCCCATGCTCCAATTTTCCTTTGGAACTTAGTGTCGCCTTTACCTGTAAGCTGGTCCCAGCTAATGGTGCCATAACTTCCCAGGCCTCCCTTACTCTATCCTTTAAGAATGGCTCTCGCCGGGCGCGGTGGCTCAAGCCTGTAATCCCAGCACTTTGGGAGGCCGAGACGGGCGGATCACGAGGTCAGGAGTTCGAGACCATCCTGGCTAACACGGTGAAACCCCGTCTCTACTAAAAAATACGAAAAACTAGCCGGGCGAGGTGGCGGGCGCCTGTAGTCCTGGCTACTCGGGAGGCTGAGGCAGGAGAATGGCGTAAAAACCCGGGAGGCGGAGCTTGCAGTGAGCTGAGATCCGGCCACTGCACTCCAGCCTGGGCGACACAGCGAGACTCCGTCTCAAAAAAAA